>NW_021167355.1:0-87661 GCF_003724135.2 Verticillium nonalfalfae | reverse complement strand
CGGGGGCAGAAAAGGGCACGTGCGCGCCGTGCAGGACGACGGCGGCGAGGACGGGGTCGCGGCTGCTCGGGAAGAGGGCGGGCAGCAGCGCGCGCAGGACGTGGCCGAGGCGCTGGGGCTGGCGCGGCGTCGCGGGGTGGCGCGGGGGCACGGGGGCCTGCAGGACGCGGAAGGCGCCCGCGGTCGAGGGGATGTAGAGGCGCAGGGGTATGTTCCTCAGCGGCGTCGGGGCGTCGAGGAGGTGCGCGCTGATGCGGGCGAAGGCGGCGTGGTCGTTGTCCTGGACGGCGTGCCAGAGGGTCGAGGTGTCTGCTTTGGAGAGGGACATGATCCGCTTGGCGGTGCCGTAGCGGGTGAAATCGGCCTGGGGGAGGGGGGAGAAAGGTGGTGGTCACGTTAGTTTGGCGGTGGCCCGGTGTTGAGACGGTGTGGGTGAGGCTCTGGGTGGTTGCAAGAAGGGGGGGGGGGGTGAAGTCGCAACATACCTCCTTGACGCCGTTGAGGAACGTGTCGGCCATGTCCCAGCTCGGTCCGTCGCCGACGGTGAGGCGCCAGGGGAGCGGCGGCGAGTAGAGGTCTACGAGGAGACCGAGGGGCAGGTTCCGGAGCAGGAGGTCTTCGTGGTGGAAGCTCGAGATGGGCGTGTCGGCGTCGGCGTCGTGGAAGAAGGCGGAGAGGCGGGGCAGCAGGAGGGCGAGATAGCTGAAGCGGGGCAGGTTCGTGATGAAGGGGTTGTTGGGCTGTGAGGGGTGGGTGATGTGAAGGGGTACGGTTTGGGACCATAATGTCTCTGCTAGTGAGGCCATCGTGGTGTGTCTGTGGTTGTTTCGTTCGGAAGCGTGCTAAAGGTCCGTCCTGGGGGCTAGGCCCTCTATCATGTCATGAACCGTTGGAGTGAGATGGGGGGTTGAGTTTGCAGAGAAGCATGCTTCCCATTCATTGTTGGACGCAAGATGCAATGTGTTTGCTATACTAAGACTGGCCAGTCACTGAGTTGAGGTTGTGAGATGAGATGGGGCAGGCTGTCATGCCATGCCCCTCCCCTCGCCCGTGGTCAGGTGTGTGGTGATTTGACACATGTTGTTAACCGACTATCGACTGCGTTTTGCTACGTGATGCTTGTAAACAGTACAACACAATGAACGGGAACCTCATGTGAGTGAGGCTTGTTGTGTGGCTCATCGTGGCGCACCGATCTTCGCCAAAGCAACAACGACGAGCCATCGGACTTTTTTTTTTTTGGAATCCCATGTCACATTTCCACCCAAAACCTTCGGACATGACACGGCCAATCCTGGGACCGACACGCTCTCATATCACACCCCGGCTGACACACTCCATGATCACTAATACCCCAACGCAGTCATGTCTCCACTTCCCTTTCCTTCTTCCCGCCCGCAAGTGCGCAGACACGAACAGAGAGTGTGACAGCGCAAAGGCGCATCACAACCTCGTTTGCGCCCCCATGTCACCACCGAGCCGCGCCTCCCCCCCCCAAAGCGCATCTGAAAAGTGACAGGAAGGAGGAAAAACTCTTTTTTTTTTTTCCTCCTGACGAATGTCGTGCGCAGCTGAAACACCCTCTCCCAGGGCAAGGTGCATGGCCAAGCGTCGCGGCAGAATTCTGGTCACCAATTTTGGTGTCAAGGTACCGAAATGTATCTGTCTTTTGACCCTTCCTGTCCCTGTCTCGTAGGCGGGCATGTTTACCATGTGCGGTGTACTAGCTCCACATCTCTTAGGCGGGTGCTGACAAGGACCTTCCCCGCCCTCTCCCATACCGTCTTGAGGCAGGACGCACGGTTTGGCGCGGTGTTGTGTGATGGATGGCGTGGTCATGATGACATGTTCACAACATAGTCATGTCATCACCATATTGCCGTGTTGATATAGATTACATGAAGTTTCTTCCGTAGCACGTGACAAGCAATCATATTGACCATCGACACATGCTTCGCGCGTGGGGACACATGTCAGGATTAACTCGTAAATTCATCAGTTGATAGCTATTAATACATTCATAGCAGTCAGTCAGTGGATGTGAAAAAAGCCCCCATCGCAAGTAGACATTAATAATCATCATCCAGCCAAATTAAATCGCTCGCGGTTTCGCTTCTGGTGGCCACCCGTTTACAGTCCGCGGTGGATCTCCTGCGCCGTAGCCTGGCTGTTCCTGCGGGCCCGGTCGTGGCCGTGGTCGTCGTGGGCAATCTGGGGAGCGCCAATGGTCTGCTGCAGCACCGAGGGAGGAACCTGGGCAGCATCGGTAGGATCCCGCTGTGCGTAGGACGTCTTGTTGTCTCTTTACAGACGGAAAAAGAAAGAATACCAGGTCAGTTTTCGAAGTCCAGAGCAAGAAAAGGCAGCGCGGCAGCCGGTGTGGTGCCCGCGGCCTGGGTGGGCGCGTCAAAGTGAGGGACAATCTTACGAGGCGTAGGTCTTGTCCTGGCCGACCGTCTTGGAACCGTCGCGGTCAGAGTCGACACGGGGGTCAGCCTTGTTGGCGAGGTTGCTGTCGTGAGGGCCGGCATTGGTCGAGGTGTTGCCGTAGCCGGAGGAGCCAAGGCCAGTGCTGCCATGGGTACCGGTGGTACCGTGGGTGGTAGAGCTACCATAGGTGCCGTGGGTACCGCGGTTGTCACGGTCAGAGTCGACACGGGGGTCAAGCTTGTTGGCAATGTTGCTGTCGTGAGGGCCGGCGTTGGTGGAGGTGTTGCCGTAGCCGGAGGAGCCAAGGCCAGTGCTGCCGTGGGTACCGGTGGTACCGTGGGTACCGGTGGTACCGTGGGTAGTGGAGCTGCCGTAGGTGCCGGTGGAGCCGGTCACACCGCCAGCGGTGCCGCGGTGGTCGCGGTCAGAGTCGACGCGAGGGTCGGCCTTGTTGGCGAGGTTGCTGTCATGAGGGCCGGCGTTGGTCGAGGTGTTGCCGTAGGTCGAGGTGCCGTGGGTGCCGGTGGCATCAGTGTTGTGGTGGATGCCGGGGTTGCCGGTGGTGCCGTGGGTACCAGTGGTGTACGCATCGGAACCGGTGTGAGTGGAGTCGTGCGAGTCGTGCTTGTCGTGCTTGTCAGAGTGGACAGCGTCCTTGATCTTGTTGATGAGGCCAGACATGATGGATGGTTTGGGTTCTAGTTGATGATGGTTGTGGGTACGGGGTATTGGGGTATCTTGAGAGTAGTAGAAAAGAGAAGTTGCTTTGGTAGGCTTGGTTGGTATTGGTATCTTATGATGAGGAGAAGAGGGAATGGTCGATGACGAGGAGAGGGGTACTGGATGTTATATAGTTACGAGGGCTCGGGAGGTGGGGTGGCTGAAGCGGGTTTGGAGAGAGAGCGTGTTTGTGTGACAGAGGTAGAGATGTGATGAGTACCTAGGGGGCAATCGTGATGGACGGGGTCGCTGGCCTTGCTGACGGGTCGCGACAGCAAAGTCACAGCGTGCCTTGATTTGGGCCAAAAGGCACATGCATGGGGGTCGCTGGATCCATTGCCTGGCAAGCCTGTCCCGCTCGGTCGATACACACAGATCCAGCCGGTTTGTCCCTCGTCCGCTGTTCAGCTTTGGTCTGGTCTGGTCTGGTCTGGTCTGGTCTACTCTCGTCTCATGTCACCACATGCCGCTCACCTGGTCCACCATGATGCGGCACTCCCACTACCCCTCTGGCGTCATCGGTCTTGGTCGGGCAAGGAGGAGGGCTCCTGTCAGGCTTGTCCAGGCTGGCTGCAGAGCTCACGAGCGTACGGTACCTAGGTAGGTTACAAGCTTTGGTACCCTGTCGACACCGGTGCTTCTGGTCCGAAGCAGATTAGACCCCTGTCGAATCTGTCAGGCTCTTGGCGTTGTGATCAGTTCTGGGCTGGGCTGCCCGGAAGAGGTGGAGACCATCACGCCCGATTCCCGTTTACGGTTCTCTGGGGAGGGGCAGCATGATGGCTGGCGAGGGTTCCTCATTGCGCAAGGGGGCGCTTGAACGTCGTCATATGTGGGAACCGTTTCGGGAGCTTGACAAGCAGCGTTCAAAGCTTGAAGAGAAGACAGATCATAAGCGGAGCGATGAGATGAGTGGCGATGTGGCTGGTGACCCTCCTGGCGCGACGACGAGCGGGTTTTGGTCTGGAGCCACAGATGAGCTTGTTTGGGACACGGGCCTTCGTGCAGAGGCCTTCCTTTCTTGGAGATGAGGGCAGAATCGGAGACGGCAGGGCCAGAGCCAGAGCCAGAGCCAGAGCCAGAATCAAAGAGGGGGGGGGGGCCTACACACGCCTGCCGCGCGTCGACGGACCTATTCTGTTCCCCGCACACGAGGCTCAGGGATCCATATTCTGTGTCATTTCGGTACGTTTCGTAGATGGGGAGCCAAGACGTCTTGGTACGAGAGGCCAGGCTCCAAGGTAGACGCCAGGCTGGAGTCAGAGGTCGAGCTCGAGCTGCACAAGGCGCGAGAGAGAGATGAGGTGAGGTCAAGGGTGGGGTCGGTCTCAATGACGCAAGAGCCGCCGGTGGGAGATCCGCGGGCTCCACTGACCCCGCTACTCGACCGCATGCCACTTGCCTTCGCCAGACGGAACGAAAGCTGGTCTGCTAGCATGTGGCTGGTGCGACCCAGCTGCTGTGGCGTCACCTACCCCACAGTATGCCGTCATGGACTGCCACGCACTCATTACGACATCGAGATCGATCTGGGGACTGGAGCAGGAAAGAGGGGCGAGGGCGGGCAAGTACGAACCAGGCAAGAGGCAAAAGGCAAGAAAGAGGCTAGAACCAAGCAAGCTCTCCCATGCTTCGCAAACATGGGAAATCCATAGCAACCACATCAATTTCCCACCCTGTTCGCGTGACTGCCCGACAGAAGCTGGCGCCGAACCCCACCGAACCTGCCCATCCTCATCACACCACAGGTTATCCCCTCAACGCCATCGGTGCCATCATGCCCATCATGCCCATCATGCCCATCATGCCCATCATGCCCATCATTGTCCCATCCTCCTCCTTCGTCCCTTGCGGCAACGATCTGTCGTCGCCTGAGGGAAGGAGGGCCTCCGGGGCCTCCTGATCTCCTGATCTCCCATTAGCCCCGCCAATCCTCTGGCTCGACATGCCGCACGTTGCGAGCCATCTGTTTTTGTCTGTTTTTGTGTTCCGAAGCATGCGAATAAGCCCCTTCCCCCCACACCCATCTCGATCTCGGTTTCACGTCCCCGACCCCTCACCAGCCTCTACCTCTTTGGCTGCCTTCTCTCGTGTTCCAGCCCCCAAAGACGCAACACGCAGCACGAGGCACGTATCCCGAGTCACTGCGTCCCTGGAGCCCTTGACAGGCCCCGATGCCGCCCACGCCGTGATGGTGATGTGCACTGCGTCGAGCGCTAGTTGCCTTGGAATCGACGACAGCCCAAGTTCGCGTGCCGAAGTTCCATGCCCTGATCATGTCCAACCTTGTGCCGCCATTGCGACCTCTTTTCTGGGAGACGGGCTACACCATGTCGCGGTACAGGATGCCTATGGCGGCCGGCCTCGCCCGTTGATCAAGTGCATGTCTTGCCTCGTCACGTTTCGTCCCATCTCCCATCGCCTGAGACTGGCGAATGGCGAGAAATTTCCCTGTTCTCGGGCGGCTGTCATATCACAAGATGTCGTGCTGTCCACTGAGGCTTGCTTTCCCCGCATCGCTGACTACGGCCGAAATCGAGAGGATGAGGTCGAAGAAACAGACGTCGAGACTAGTTCGATCATCGAGTGACATGCCGTCCAAGTGCAAGTGCGAGTGCAAGTGCAAGTGCGAGCAAGCAAAAACTTGGCACACACGAAAGCAGCGAAACCAAAGAAACGAAATCATTCGGTCCATCTATGCACCTGCACTTTTTTTCGTCTCTTCTGCTGCCTCTTCAGTTTCCTTCCTGTACGACCCGAAGATGCGTTCCTCTCACCGACACCGATTCTTCCTGCAATTTTTCCACCCCTCAATTTGTCCGTTTACGTCTGTAGACGACAAGGCGCAGTCCCACTCCGAGTACGACAGCATGGCCATGTTCGATTCTGGGCTGGGCGCCGATTACGTAGCATCGACTACGATGGCTTCACCTCTGGCCTCCTAGATGGCCCCTCGTACCAATCCGAGCACGGCTTTCGGCCCTGCTGCCTCTGCGCCTGCGCCTGCGCTTCGCCGCCACGAGCTAGCTGGACCCGTGTCAGCTCGACAGGGCCTGACGGGGACAGTTCCCCCCTCCCCTTCCAGCCCAGCCAGCCAGCCAACAGAGGCCGCTTGCGGTCCAGACCGGGCCTGAGAGCCGATCGCGTGCGGCGAGGAGAATTGGGGCAATTGAGGGCGCGGGGGGTAACGCCTGTACGGGCACCAACAATGTACTGCCTGCACTCGGCCGGTCGGTCGGTCGGTCGGTCGGTCGGTTCGTGAAGCGGGCGGGACGTCCCCTTGGGTTCGTCTGTGAGCTGACCCAGGCGCGTGCATTTGCATGCATACATGGCCTGATCGGTTTGTCGTGGAGAGAGCGTGCGCCTCACTTTTTGTGTTTATCGCTGTGGCTCGTGTGATGACTGTTCCCGACCGTAGCGGCTGCTCGAATGCGAATCCACCTGAGCCCCGTGCATGAATGGCCTTGCGCCGGCGGAGGGCCGTCTCCACCCGGCGAGCTTCGGTGGTGGGTCTCCGGGCGGATGTGGCTCCGTGGGCAGACGTGGCTGGTAACTGCTCTGTCTGTTCCAGTCGCCAGCTCGGCGCGCTGCGTTGCAATAACAGTTCCGTGTACTACATTCTGCACCGGTGCGACACCTGGTCACGATAGCGCACAGCAACACATTCCATCAAGGGCAAGCCGGTAAGGTATAAAGGGTATTAATTCTTGATATGGTACAATCGGCCAGGTCATTAATGGGTATCCCCGAGCCGCAACGCTATCTCATATTCCAAGTTCGTTCGTGCCAGAGTCATTAAGAAAGGGGGAGAAAAAAAATCCCATATGCGGATGACAGAGCCATGATGGTTTGCCCTTTTCGCCAGCAACCTATCCTCCTCCCCCTCGAGAGTGATGGTCTGTGGACATTGATTTGTCATTGATTTGAGTGCATCCTGATGAAAGCGAGTTCAACGTCAAGAGAAAGACGGCGCTCGAATCACCAGGCCAGCGGGCCCCCTGCGCGTGTGCGCACGCCGCTTAGACGCGCGAGCGGTACCAGGTGCGGCGCTGGGTGGTGTGGTGGTGGCGGTCGACGGACGCGGTGCGGCGACGGGTCCAGAAGAAGCCGATGATGGCGGACACGAGCCAGCAGATGGCCGAGAGGAAGGCAAAGGCGACAATGGCCTTGAAGCGACCGCAGGCGTCGTCGCCGCGGACGGTGATGTTGCTCC
The DNA here is from genome assembly GCF_003724135.2 of Verticillium nonalfalfae. NCBI lineage: Eukaryota > Fungi > Ascomycota > Sordariomycetes > Glomerellales > Plectosphaerellaceae > Verticillium > Verticillium nonalfalfae. Next base: position 80,298 of record NW_021167355.1, on the reverse strand, counting down.
AGTTGAAGACGCCACCGCAGCCGTTGCCCATGAGCTGTGTCGCGGCGTGTCAGCATGTGTGTGTGTGTGTGTGTGTGTATATGCCCCTCGGCCCGAGGCGGTGCTTCGCCGGCAGGGAACAGGGGGAAGCGGGGGTACTTACATCGACGAGCAGACCAAAGGCGACAAACCAGAGGATGGACATGAAGAGGTCCACGGGCCAGTGCACAAAGGCGCTGGAGAAGGGGAGGATCCACAGCAGGGCCAGGAGAATGGAAATGGCCGACACGACAATCGTGTAGATGTGGCGGGCGTTGGTCCACGACGACGCCTGGGAGTGGTCGAGGTAGTGACCAACGAGACCAGTGACGATGGCAGCAAAGGCCAGCTCCGCGGCGCGGAGGACCATGCTGAGAATACGGTCGAGAGCCATTGTGTGTATGTGTTAGAACGGGCTGTGTGTGGGTGTGGGTAGGGTAGGTAGGTGAGGAGGGGCTTGTGAGAATAGTTGCTTGACGGCAAAAAGGGTACTGTTGGCTGGCTGCTGTTGGCTGGTTGAAGAGGAGGAAACTTGTGACTTTGGGTGGGAGCCAGAGGGCATATTTATCAACATGGTCAAGCAAAGCAGGCCTGGACGCCCAAACTCAGGGCAGCCCAAGCCAGAGTCAGATGCGCTCCCATGACTTAGTCCCTCTGCCCACAAAGCCAGGTTTGATGCACTGCGAATGCCCAGGCCAGCGTCATCATCCATGGGGTCGGCCGGCCCAGCGTCAGCCACGGCACGCGTAAGGGTTCGTTCGACGTGAGGGACCATGGCCACACCTCAGGGCATCTCGGCAGTGTAGTGGGTACATGGGCTGGACCCTGGATCAGGGCCAGACGCAGGGTACGATGCACTTGGGGCCGTCTGCCGGCTGTCTTGGCCCAACTCGACTCATCGGAGCAGTCCTCCTGACCTCCTGGCCACCCACCCGCCTTGCGTCGACTGCCGGCAGCCCGCTAGGCAGGTTGGAGGGGGGAAAAGCAGTGTAGACAGAGGACGGTCGCCGCCCATGATCGAAACCTGCACTGCGCACCGCGGGGACCCACGTCACTGACAGGGCCTTGTGTACAAGGGACGCGGCATCGAAGGGGGGGGGGGACTGGAGGGCGTGGTTCAGATGCGAACGCCGGGTAACGGCAAACCAAGCTTGCTGGCGAACCTTTTTCTTGTCTCTGGTCTCTGCCACACGCAAGCCACCGGATACCACCCTACCAAGCAGCGACGACGCGTTGTGAGTGGCCGCCAACAACCCGTAGAGCACTCAACATGACCTCATTCGGCCAGGGGACCAGCCATCGTGGCGCAACAGGACAGGACGTTGAATGGGAAGATTGCCCAAATCTGAAACTTCGCCTAAGCGCCCCCGCCAGGGCCGGCAATGGGGAGGTAATGGTCTCGACCAACTTATGAGACTGACGACGCCCAGCCCTGTAAATGGAGCCCATCAGGAAAAAGACGGACGGGACCCCTTGATCGCGATGCCAGGAGAAGGGAGCGTCACAGCGTCGCGCGCTTGTGGCTCGACGGCTCTGGAACTCCGGATCTTCGACGGTTTCTGACAGGGATAGCAGTGTCTGGGCTGGCGTCGCCAGCGCATCACGGGCGCTCCTGTTGCTGGCTCGAACCATCCAGGGCTGCAGCAAGACCAGACCAGAGCTCCGTGCCCCCATGTCGTCGTCCAAGAAGTCGTGGCTGCAAGGGGCGCAAATCAGGTTCGTGGCGCTGACGTCACGCGTCTGCCGTACCTCCAGTGGCTGACGCCGGCCCCACCTCCATGTCCGCGTGGCCAGCCTCGGTGAGCGGTGAAGGTTCTCCGTAGAGTTCGTGCCGAGCCGCCAGCGTTCACTGTGGGCGTGTGGGCGTGTGAGCGTCGGAATCGAGATGCTGTGTCTCCCTGGGTCGCCGTTGGCTGGGCTGTCGTCACTACTGCGCCCATGCCTGACTTGCCAGTGCCTGGAGTCTCAGGGCCCAAGATCACGAAGACTCCAAGCAGTCACAGGTATCACCACCAGAATCTAGCACCAACTCACCCCTTCCCACCGCGGTTCACGAATGGCAGGTGTCACGTGGAATATTCGAACAAGACGGTTGCATTCATTTCACCAAGTAACATCTCTCTAGTCAGAAAGACGAAGGCCAGCACTAAAATCAAGAGTCCTCGATAATGTTCTGGAGCGTATATTCGCGGAGCTCACGACAGATCTCTCTCTCTCTCACACACACACACAGATATCGGGCCAGGACAAATACGCCATGCAGTACTATGCAGTAAATAATAGAAACCAATACCACAAGCGGCTTGCTAAATTGGTTCCCTTTCAACTGGGGATCTATCACCGCCACGCATCAAACACCAAAGCGCCATTAGAGCTCGTCCGTCTCATCATCATCCGTATCGTAAATGAACACTGATGCCCTTTTTGCCGAAGACGACTCCATCTTCACCATCGTCTCGGCCGCTCCAACCTCACAGCTGCCCTCTGCCTTGACCTCGGAACTTTCTCGGGCGGCCTCTGCCGTGACGAGCTCCCGCTGCGCCTCAGCAAGCCTCGGGCTCCCTCCCTGATCTGCCGTCTCCACCTTGACCGCCTCACTCGACGTGGACGTGCGCTCGGGATTCGACCTCTCCCGCGAGGTTGACTCCTCGGCCATGAGCTTGTCTTCCCTGACGCGATAGAACGCATCGAGGCAGTTGCGCCGCTGCTCCTGCGTCCAGTTCTCCACGACGAGTGCAAACTGCGTCGCATTGGCGAAGCCGAACTCGCGCGCCATGCTGCAAAACTGCCGCCGCATCACGTCCTCGGGCGGGTTGTACCGGTAGCGCCTCAGCCTGCCGTCGGCCCTGGCGTCCATCACGCCCTCGAGCAGCTGGCTGCCGAAGAGGGCGCTGTTGCCGTCAGGGTTGTCTGCCTGGGACGCCATCTCGGCGGCGCGAGACAGCTGCTCCTCAATCTTGGACGTGCCGATGACCTCGGAATTCTCGTGCGTGTACTCGACGCCGGCAGAGGAAAGGATAGCCTGGATGGCATCGCTCTTGGCCGATCGTTGCTGCGGCTGCGCCGCCGCCCCGTCGGCGTCTCGTGCCGTCAGTAGACTCGCGAGCTGCGACATGCCCCCATCCTCGGCACTGCCACCCTCTGAACCCTCTCGCTTCATCCACGTAGTCTCTTCATCGTTCGCCGCCTGCTCCATGTCCATGCCTGACACGGCAATACCGTTGCCGGCCCTTGCTTCAGCAATGTTGGTCTTATTGACAATGTCGCGGATGACGAGTCGGTCTTCCCGAAATGTGAAGAGGTTCGCGAGGCCGAATATCTCGCCCTTGCGGTTCTCGTCCTCCTGCACACCTTGAAAATAGCGGCGTTCGGAGGAAGCCGTGTAGCCAATGTTGGCCTGCTGTTGCTTGTAAATCTGCCGCGCGTACACAATCTCCTCGATCGTGCCCGAGGACACGAGGCGAAAGACCTCGACATCTCGCCGCTGACCGATGCGGTAGGCGCGGTCCTGGGCCTGCAAGTCATAGGACGGGTTCCAGTGAGGGTCGACAATGACAACCTTGTTGGCTGCCGTGATGTTGAGCCCAACACCGCCGGCCTTGGCCGAGATGAGGAAGACGAACTGGCCGGGGTCAGAGTTGAAGTCGTCGACTGCTTGTTGCCTCTCGACGTAGGAGAGAGACCCGTCCAAGTAGGTCACGTTGTAGCTCGTGTTGCTGAAGAGGTGCTGCAAGATTCTCAACAACCGAACACTGTGGGAGAAGACGAGGACCTTGTCGCCGTTCTCGTGCCAGAACTTGAGTAGCTTCTTCAGGACTTTCCACTTGCCGCAAAACTCCGGATTGGCAAGGTTCATGATGGCGTCCCGGTTGCTCAGGAGTGCCTGCCATTTCTCCGGGCAGCAGTCGCGCAGAATCCTAGCCTGCCGTGCCTGCTTATCGTCGGGTTCCGTGCTGGGGGGCACGAGCAGCATGAGGTGGTTCGCAAGCTTTTGCAGCGTCGTCACGGAGGGGAAGATGACGGACTGCCATGACCTGCCGTCCGCCACCCTCGCATCGCAACACCAGCCTCGCTTCTTGCCAGACCCGCACGCACAGAGATTCGAAAGCGTACGGAGCAGCTCGAGCTCTGGCTGTCCTACGAATCTTTTATAAGCGGCCCGCTGATCCTCCGTCAGCGGGCAGAAGACAACCCTGTCACTCTTTTTGGGGAGTTGATGCGCAATGAGAGACTTCATCCGTCGGAGGAAGAACCCTGGGAGGAGGTTGGTCACCAGCTTCTTCGCTGCTATGCGTGCGTTTCGCAGTTGATAGAATGTGGCGTCGTGGGACTGCCCCAGCCGGAGAGGGCCTGCGATCGTCCGGTCCCATTCGCCTGCCGTGCCAAAGTGTCCTGGGTTGGTCCAATTGAGCAACGTCCAGAGCTCTGTGTAGTTGTTCTGTATGGCTGTGCCAGTGAGACCTATACGGCACAGGGCGTTGATCTGACTATCGTGAATACAACGAAGAGCAAAGAGAAACAAGACAAGAAGCGCGTGTGCGAGGGCCCATATCACGTACCTGGTTCATGGCCTTCGTGATCTCGGCCGAGCCCCTCTTCAGCGCATGACACTCATCTGCCACGACGGCGTCCCACTGGATCGTGTTGATGGAGCTGGCGTGGTTCTTGTACGTCTGGTACGTGGTCACCATGATCTCCAGCATGCCGGCCCGCGCCGCACCCAGCACGTCCTCCTTCTGCGCGGTCGAGCCGTGGAACAGGTCAATGGACCACCAGCCCCAGCGATTCAGCTCATTCTTCCAGTTCTCAATGAGCGAGCCGGGGCAGATGATGAGCACGCGGGGATACCACCGGCGCGCATCCCGCCTCATCTTCCTCATGCGCTTGCCGTCGCGCGCGTCGCCCGTCTTGCCAAAGGCGGCCGTCAGAAAGGCGGCGACCTGCACCGTCTTGCCGAGGCCCATGTCGTCGCCCAGCACGCCTCCGTTCTGGTACACGAAGAGCCTGTGCAGGAACTTGACGCCGGCAACCTGGTAGTCGCGCAGGTACTGCGCCAGCGGCGCCGGCAGGACGCCGCCCGAGTACTCGAGCTCGACGTCCTGGTATGGGCGACACGGCCTGACGCCCGCGCTCTCGTCAAACTGCGGCCGCACGGCCACCGCGGCGGCGTCGTTGTCGTCGTCCGAGAAATCGACGTCGGCGTAGTCGGGCGGCAGCAGGAGTCCGGCCTCCCGCAGCGCTTCGCGTCTCGAGTCGAAGGCCCGCCTCCGCTCGCGGAGATAGTCTGGCGCGCCGGCGACCTCGTAGTCATCCCGCTGGTCTGTTTCTGCTGCCGCTGCCGCTTCCTCACGTTCTTCCCCTTCTTCCTTCTTCGCCTCTTCGTCCTTGGACACCTTCTTGCCCTTGCCCGCACCCTTGCCCTTTGGCCTGGCGACTGCTTTTCGCTTCTTTTTCGCGTTCAGATCCAGACCGTCATCCGAGTCGGCGTCCCATAAGACCTTTTCCTCAAAGTCAGGGACGAGCTTGCGCTTCCCGAGAGCCCTGGCGCCGGGCTGCACCGTCGCATCGCGCTCAGCGGCGGGCTCATCATCGGAGAGAATCTCGATCACGCTGGCAGGCTTGTTGGGCGCCATTAGGGCGCATGGTGGCCGAACGATGTCCTGCCAAATCACCAGGAACCTTGCCAGAACCTGTTGGTTTGGGTTGGTGGGTTGGCGGGTTGGCGGGGTACTCGAGATGTGCGCTGGGGGGGGGGCGGTCGACACGAGGTGGTGCGAGACGCGACAGGGAAGGAGCGTGATGTCAGACCCATGGAGCGAAGTCAGGTGACCTGAAGCCTGCCCTACAATCATTGTCTGATGCTTTTTCTTGTTTCTGTCCCTCTCACTTTACTTTTCTGGAGCTATATTACTACTATTATCCGATTTGTCAGAGCCGGCTCTTGCTTGACCTCCATGGGTGCTTTGAAGCTTTCGGTCGCTTCTTTCGGGCGATACCAAATTGTCATTGGCTTTTGCAATCACACATCCATCACTGCGATACACTCTGTCACAGCACACGTAGACTGCATGATACGCTCCGGCAAACCGTCATATTTATACAAAGAAACTCATTATGTACTGATTGTAGTGTAAGTTGCTCATCACAAGTGCCTCGAACTGAGACTGGCAAACGCATCGGGACTGTGGCGTCCGTTGGCCCAGTTCATGTCTGCAAACGCCATGCTCTCGCGGCTGACGTGTGCCTTTTGTTGCTGCGCGCCGGCATGAACAGCGGGAGCTGCGGGCGCCGGAGCTGTCACCGGGGCCGCCTGCGCCGTAGGCACACTGCCCGCGAAGAAAGGGTTGTTGCTGCTGCCGGCCAGTGGCATCGACACGCTGCGCATCGGCTGCTGGAGCTGTGGTTGGGCGGTCTGTGCCTGCGCCGGTGCCGCATTGACTTGGTTCTCAAAACTGGGCGCCGCAGCCCCAGTCTGAGGTGCGTATGGGTTGCCTGTCTGTTGTGGAGCGAGCTGTGGTTGGTTGAAGAGAGCCATGATGGAGGCTTTATCCGCTCGCTGGGCATACTGGTACGTGGGCTGCGACGGAGCGTAGTGCCCTTGTTGCTGGAAGGGCTGAAATTGCTGCTGGAACTGGGGCGGCTGCTGCTGCTGCTGCTGGACGTGTTGTTGAGGCTGGACTTGCTGTTGAGGCTGGGGCTGTGGCTGAAATGGTTGCTGCTGCTGCTGCTGCTGCTTCTGCTGCTGGATCTGCGCTTGCGTGAAGAACGGATTGCCAACTGACGGCGAGAGCGGCTGTGGGGAATTGTAGAAATTCGACTGCGACTGCTCCGGAATCTGTCCAAGGGGTGGCGACTGAATCCTGGTGGGCGAACGTGCGAAAGGGTTGTTGGCAAAACCGACAGACGAGGTTGTGATGGTGTTGACGGCCAGATTCTGCTGTGGCATCGAGAGTTGGGATTGTGTCGTGAAGAAGGGGTTGCTTCCTGTGGGTTGCTGCTGGACGGGCTGCGGGTATGTCATATTACTATTAAAATTCATGGGCGCGTAGGTCTGTGGTGCCTGTGGCATCGGAGGCGTTGCCGCGGCGTGATCGTAGGTGTGCTGAGATACACCCCCGGTATGATTGGGAAAGAGAGGCTGGGCTGGTGGCGGCGCCAGAGACATGTTGCCAAAGGCCTGACTGATGTCCTGCTGCTGCAGTGGGGCTCCGAAGGGGTTCGCGCCGATGTAAGGGTTCTTGTTCTGGAGTGTTCCGGTGGATTGCGCCGTCTGAGGCTGCGCCGGCCACATGTCAAAGGGGTTGTTCGATGTTGCGGATTGCGGAGAGGGCCTGTCTTGGAACGTCGACGGTTGAGGGATGGGGGCCGAGCTCGAGGACATGGGCGTCATGGATCGCGAAGTGCGGAGGGTTCTGCCGCCGCCGGCTGGCGCGATGCCGGGGGATCTCCTGTCGGCGTCGGCTGCTCTGACAAGAGTTTCTATGGCGCGCTCCAGGCTTCCGTTGACGCTCCGCAGCACGGTGATGTTTTTCTGCGTGTCTCCGAAACCCATGTCACGCAAGTGCGCCAGCTTGCTCTCCGTGTCGTCCGACTTGCTGGACTGAACGCTGGCGCCGAAAACCTTGGAGGGCTTGTTTTGAAGGTGGTCGTCTGGCGACGGGCTCCGTGGATAGTCATAAGGGCTAGGCGGGGGCCTGGAGTCTCGCGCAGCGGCCTGCTTTTTAGACCGGGATGACAGAGGGAGAATCGAAGAGGCGGATCGGAAGCTGAACTTGCTAGGCGTCTTGGGTGGTAGCGGAGGAGGGATGCCTTCATCCATGGTCCTGGCGCTGTGGCTTTTCGTGGGCGCGGGAGTCGTGGTGTACTTGGATCGGATGAAGCGCTCCATGGCCGAATCGGCCTCGTCGGCGTCGACGGGCACCGGAGGCTTCTTGTTCTCGGGGTTGTAGATTTGGTTGGAGGTGACGTTGCCAACCTTTTTCATGTTCTGCGGGGTCACAACAGTGAGCTTGAGCGACTCTCTCCTCTGTGGGCGGCGGGCCGCGGATGTGTAACGTACCTCGACCTGTTCGTTGGACCAGCCATCCATACTCAGGGACTTGACCTTGGAAATGTGGGTGCCAAGCTTTCGATGGATCGAAGCGCAGCGCATGCAGAGGAAGACGCCCAACTGGTCACCAGTGTCAGTTCAGAATCGCGGTGAGGTGGACAAGCCTTGTTTGTTGGTCGGAAAACGTACGCTCCATGATGCCCACGCTGTCGAGTTTGGTCAGCCACACGTAGCTCAATGGGGGGGAAGGGGCAGGGCATCAGTCGAGGGGGCCGAGAGGTTGCGCACCTGGGTTACGGGCCTGGCAATCGGCGCAAGAATTGTTACCGGGCACCTTGGCCACAAGTTCCTGCAGCGCCTTTTCGTTGCGCGCCTGTTGGCGCTTGCTCAGGACGGAGGCCATGTTTCGCGCAGTGGTGGACGGCCCGTTCGTAATGGCGGGGGGAGGGGAGGGGGAGGAGACGAGTACGTTAGGGGTAGGCGGAAAGAAGAAAGGCGGGCGCCCAGAGCCTGCGAGACAGGATGGTGGTGGCGGGGAGAGGGTCGAGTCGAGCGCGGTGCGTAGGTGTTGCGAGGTAGTTGCTGCTTGCTCGTTGTTGTTGTGGTGTTCGCTGTTGGGCGATGAAAGGAAGGCCTGGGCTGGGTCAGGGAGCACACCTATGGAGCTCCTCCTGAACCAGGCTGAGCTTCTGAGTCGATGGAGTGTCGGCACGCACGCGGCCACTGCACCCAAATCGGAGCGAGTGGTGGGTTATGGCCAGAGTGCTTGGGGGGTGCCCCGTTGTAAAGGATGCCAGGGACAGGGAATGGGAATTAAATGGGCCGCCCGCGAATGACGCGAGGTGAACAAGACGAGACCCCTGGCTCGTCCTCTTTCTTTGTTCGTAAGCTGAGTGCTGTCGTCCGTAGGTAGAATACCAGAGGAAGAAACTACAGCACGCTGCGGAAAAGATATGCAAGGACGAATGCCGATGTGAGTGAATAAGGTGGCGGAAGGGGGAAAAAAAACAAAAAGAGAACGCGGGGTTGATCTTCTGATGGAACTGCAGAGCAGCACAAAGTGGTGGTCCTGGCCAAACTGCTGCATGGAACTTTTTTCCTTTTTGGCATGTTCCAGACGAAACTCGGACGGGCCCAGGAAGAGAATGAGAAGTATTCTCTGCCTCTGGGGTAGCAGCGATGCTAGCGACCTGCCTAGTACATGGTAGGCCATGCTTTCCACCCGCACCTACTAAAACGACCTAGCTGTGACGGACACATAGCTTTTATTGGCGGGGCGAGACTGAGACTGACCGCGCTGCCACTGCCACTGCCACTGATGGGATGGTTCGTAGAGACAGTGAAGCGAATGCTCCCCACAACGCGAGGCAGCCCAGAACAGGAAGAGGACCAAGACCACCGCCCAGCCGCCCCCTTCTCAGCAAGAATACTTCAGGCGCAGGAAACCAAACGCCCTCAAGGGCTGCCCTCAAGGGGTTTCCCTCAAGGGAAGAATGGGATGGCCTTCCCATCCCACCGAACCTGGCCCCATGTCCTGAAAACAGTCTTGGCGGCCAGAAACAAAATCGACGGTGCGAGCTCCAGCGTCCCATCCGCGACTCATGAAGGGGCCGAGTCCAGAAGAACAGAGAGGAAAGAAAGGAATAGCACGAAAAAGGAGGAGATTGGATATGGGTGTGGCTCAGATGGGAAATGGCCAGCCACACATGTACCAGTGCCTCTCGGGAGAGAGAAAGAGAGAGAGCATACACCCACCACGGCAGCAAAGAAGAACCTCCCCCTTTCCCCAATACCAGGCCTTTAATGAATAGGTAAGCCATCTGTCTACCTCGTCCCTTGGTCAACACCCAAGGACCACAGGCCAAGCCTCGACGCTGTATCCCGATCAGGGCCTGTGCCAACGTAGCACTAGCGAATCCCTAAAGGCCCGCCTAGCCCTGCAAAGAAGACTCGCATTCGATGATGGACCATCGGGGTGGGGGCCGCAGCGGATTCACTTCGCGAGTACCCCGAAACGAGGCCCCTACGAAAACGACAAGAAGCGCCAACGTGCATCAAGGTGGATATGGAGAGAATGGGGCAAAGTGTGACGAGGATACGACTGGACACGAAAACCCGAAGCGCCACACAGGTCGAGCCGGCCAGCTGCTGTGAATAGGAACCTCGATTCTCTTGGGCATGGCATCCTCCACCCGTTCGTCCTGGCGTGGCGCAGCAACGTCACCGTGTTCTCCCCCCTTAGCCTTCCTAAGCGGCCCATTGATCGGTCGACTGAAGACGGGCATGCTGCAACACGGCGGGATGCGGCACGGGAGGGTCACGCGGCGATGCTGTGAGCTTGGTGCGAGCCGTTCTTGCGTGCACAGTATCTCGTGTGCCAGGCCTCAAATGAAATGAGAGTCTGGTGGGAATCGTCCGAGCCCCCGTTGTTGGAAGAGCCCAGCCCAGCATCTTGGCATCGAGTTGAGGAAGGCCACAACTCCACTGGAACGGGTAGAATGAGCATTGGTCTGTAAGGGTAAGACTCGCCAACCTGGGGACTTGGGGCAGGACAGAGAGAGGACCGGCAGAGGTCTGCGTTCATCGTCGGATTCTGATGATAACGTCGCCGACTGCCCACCGTGTACATATATGATCCCGAAGGCCACGCACTAAATAGCGGAAGCCGCGCGGTAGGTGCGTCGTGCCTTGTGCCTCGTTATCGGGTGCCGCTGGACCCGCGGCAGGACGGTTCTTCGAGGTAGGTACCTAGGGACCGACGGAGGTACCTTGTGCTGGCTCGCTGAGGCGTGGGCTGTGTGGCGCCCTGCTGTGAAAGGTGCACTTGCAGGCGGCCTGGGTACCACCTCGCGCCGGTGTCAGTGCGGCTGCAGGTGATGAAGACCTCAAAAGTGCCATAGAGTGCCCCTGTAGCAGTGACGTGTCTCCGTTCCTAGCGCATGCCCTACCCACCTACCTACGTAGGTACCTACGATGTAGACCTACCAGGCAAGGCACGTACCTCAAGGTGTACTGGGGAGCCCAGCTCCGCGCCCAAGCTCACCTCAGCACCTCTCGGCATCTCACCTCCACGTCAAGTCATAATTAAAGCCTCCCTTCCCATACCTCCTGCGCACCAGCCTCACTCAGTTTAGACTTCCTGAGCCCGACGTCTGACCTTGTTTCGTCGCGTTTCCCTGCACCCCGCCTCTAACGAATCTGTCGCAGATCCCTCGCCATGGAAAGCTGTTAGTGTTGGAACCCGGGCGACATACCAAATAGAAACAACACGTCCTCCACCTTTGCCTCGAGCCTCGCCTCTGCAACCATCTTGCATCTCGCCTCAGACCTTCGACGCGCACCTGAAATGGCCGGCCACGAGCAACTTGAGGTCCACAGCAAGGTTTGCCATCCCACTAGCCATTCCGCCGTGTCGCCGTCGCGCGCAAGACCCAAAGCTGACAGCAGACATAGTCGTACATTGTACGCTGGCTCAAGGTTGAGGACGGCCAGAGCATCGCGTGGACCGTTCAACCGCATAAGAAGTCAATGTACCTTTTCTCCCCCCCCCCCTTTCTGCTTTCAAACTGTAGCTGACGAGCTTCCCCTGCCGCACAGCAACTTCGGCATCGTCAAACATCCCGGCACCGGCGCCACGAACATTGTCCCAAGCCAGTCGGACGACCCCGCAACCCCCTCGGGCGTGACTTCGGGCGTCAACGACGCAAAACCAGCCCGTTTCGCCAAGAAAGATACGATCACCGCCCAAGACCAGCTCGCCAGCAAGGGGTTCATTCCCATCGAGTGGCAGGGGCGATGCGAGGCCGAAACCCAAACGACGGGCACGCACGACGTTCTGAAGGGCCAGGCCGGCATGTACGGCCTGGTGTTTGACAATACCTTTTCAAAGCAGACCTCCAAGACCGTCACCCTCTCCCTCCGCACATACCCCATCGGCTCGCCGCCCCCGACGGCGCAAAATGTCCCGAATCTTTCCCTCGGCAACCCTGCAAAGAGTGGCAGCAAGACAAGCTTGGGCAAGCACGGCAGTCCTCACATGAACGCTGTGGCCTCAGACTCCCAGGACAGTCTTCATAGCCATGTGCTGGGTGGTAGACCTACGTCAGTGTCGGGCCGAAGTGACGGCGCGGCCAACTATCACGTTGGGAACTTGCTCAAGAGGAGGAGAAAGAAAGGACAGGGCTACGCACGTCGCTTTTTCTCGCTCGACTACTCGTCGTGTACGCTATCGTACTTTTACAACCGCAACTCCTCGGCACTGCGGGGCGCCATCCCGTTGAGCCTCGCAGCCATAGCTGCAGACGAGAGGCGCCGGGAGATCAACATTGATTCGGGCGCTGAGATCTGGCATCTCAAAGCCTCCAATGTCAAAGAGTTTGGCGAGTGGGCACGCGCCCTTGAAAAAGCAGTTCGCATCGCTCGAGGTTTTGAACCGGCAGAGGGACAAACATCAAAGGAGAGGGGCACCACCACGCCTCTGCGCATTGCCACTGGACTCTCGAGGACAGCGACTCACAACCCCCTCGAGGATCGGGAGTGGGAGCAGGTCGAGTCCTTGGTCAGCCGGACTGTGGGCACCAGAGATGCGCTGCGCCGCCTTGTCAAGGACATGTCTAATACGCCACGGCCCGCTCACAGCAGCGGCAGCCAGTATTTATCACCCGGCGGTAGCTCAGTGCATAGTGAGGAAAGGGAGGGCTATTTCCCCTCTGAAAACCAGAAGAGGCCCTTCTGGAAGCGCAAGTCCAGCATCGTCAGCCCACAATCTTTCCAACCCATGATATCGTCATCCTTGGCGGTTCCGTCGCCGGGCTCTGCGAACCCCCGCCAGTCAACAAACGGATCTAGTCATGCGAGGAAGAAATCGAGGGGTGTTGCGCAGGAGGAGAAGAGCATGCAAGATCACTGCGGTGCATTGCTGAACGATTTGGACTCGGTTGTGGCTGAATTTACGTTATTGATCGCAAACAGCAAACGCCGGCGTTTGCCGGCGCCTCTCTCAGCTGCAGCCTCAAGGTTGAGCATGGACACTACCTCAACCGATGAGTTCTTTGATGCTGAAGTGGGCGAGACTGGCTCTCAGATTGTCCGCATCGACAGGAGTGAGGAAGACGATGCTGTGGAGTCTGATGCCGACGAGGCCGAGCTGCACGACTCGTCGTCAGCAGCCTCAACCATCGCTGACGAGGACACGGGCGGCTTAGATGAGGAGAGTTGCTATCCCTCCAAACCGAAAAGCCTCACCCCTCTTCCGGTAGACATATCGGTCGAGAGGCGCTCGAAGATCCCGCCAGGCCTGGTTCAGCCCCCGAGTCTCATAGGCATCGTACGGAAGAACGTCGGCAAAGATCTTAGCAACATTAGTGCACCCGTCTCGGCAAACGAGCCGACCTCGATGCTTCAGAGGATTGCTGAGCAGCTCGAGTACTCGCAGCTTCTTGACGCGGCAGTGCAGCAGAAAACGGCCAAGGACCGCTTGCTGTACGTGACTGCGTTTGCAGTATCGCAAATCAGCATCAACCGATCGAAGGAGCGTGCTATCCGAAAGCCGTTCAACCCTCTACTAGGCGAGACGTACGAGCTTCTACGCACCGAGCAAGAGGTGCCGGGCGGTTTCCGCCTCATTGCGGAGAAGGTCAGTCACCGGCCCGTCAGGTTGGCGATGCAAGCCGATTCCTCCAACTGGTCTTTTAGCCAGTCACCAGCGCCTTCACAAAAGTTTTGGGGCAAGAGCGCAGAAATCATCACGGAGGGTCGCGTGCGAATTGCGCTGCGGTTGATGGACGGTACGGACGAACTTTATTCGTGGACGCACGCAGCCATGTTCCTACGTAACGTTGTTATGGGCGAAAAGTATGTCGAGCCCGTGGGCACGATGCATGTCAACAACGACACTACGGGGGCCAAGGCAGTAGTCGAGTTTCGCAGCAAGGGCGGCATGTTCGGCGGCCGCGGTGAGGACGTAGTTGTCGAGACTTATACCTCGGACGGCAGCAACTCGGGAAGTGGGTTGATTGGTACTTGGATAACCGGACTCCGTCGAACAGAAAACGGCAAGGCTGTGGGAGACGATGTTTGGAAGGTTGGCAAGTTGGTGGACAATGCCGCCACAACGTATGGTCTGACCCAGTTTGCCGCGCAACTCAATGAGATGACGGAAATCGAGAAGGGTCGACTGCCGCCGACGGACAGTCGGCTACGGCCCGATCAGAGGCAGGCAGAGCTGGGCGACCTCGACGCGGCGGAGGAGACCAAAGTGGTGCTGGAAGAGGAGCAACGTGCGCGGCGGAAGGACCTCGAGGAACGGGGCGAAGAACACAAGCCGAAGTGGTTCGTCAAGCTGGGCAATGGACCAGAGGGCGAGGAGGTCTGGAAGATCAAAACGGGCAAGGATTCATACTGGGAGGAACGCACACGAGGTACGTGGAACGGAGTGACAAACATCTTCGCGGTGTAGACGAAAGGGGCCGCCAACACTCATTGTCGTTGGTGCCTTGCGTCTTGGGGTCGTTCGTGAAATGACTGAAGCGAGTGGCCCGCCAAGTGATCTGATCGGGGCAGCGAAGGGGGGCGTTCGATAGACGAGCAGCTGATAGACGATCCAACACGGACATTGGATCTTCGCCGGGGTGGGTTCGAGACATGTTGCAATGCTTGATCGTGATGAGATGATCGCCACGGCGGATTCCCATGTCACGAGCAACGGCGGCTGGCAAGCAATAGCCGCGTGTGGGAATATCGCGCCAGGTAAGGATTGAGATCCGGGATCCGGGAGATGCAAGACATCGACGGCCGTCGCCCCGGAAGGCAGGTGATCCGTGGACAGAAGCGACCTTGTTGGCAAGGGATTCCAGGAACTGCAGCGTGTCCTCCACGTTGCTTGCTACTGTTGGCCCATAGCTCGAAGAGCCCTGCCAGGGCGGGCAAGACACACGGGAGACTGGTCCAAGGGTGAGATGGGCAGCACGCCTGTGCGGGACAACATGCCAGTGGAGATGTGCCCCCCCCCCCAATTGGGATGCGACGCTGTAGCGAGGACTTTGGGAGGTTCTCCCGTCTCGTGTGTTTTTGGTGGTCTCATCCGCATCCAGCGGGGCCATGGGGTGTCACACTGGCGCCGTAGCAGGGCCGATGCTCACCGATGTCTTGCCATGCCCAATGCGTCCGATGTGTCGGGTTCGACGCTGGTGTACGGGAGGCTTGCTTCTTCGGCCGGCGGCGGGCGCTGAGGGCACATCATTTCGGTCAGGATGCGCGTGTGCGGATGCGGAACTGGAGATCGTCATGGTCTTGGTGGATGAGGTGAGGGGGCCAGTGTCTGCTGTGTGGGCGATTCGCTTTCATGACGAGCGAGAAAATGAGCAGTTGCGAGTCAGGCAACGAATGCCGGGCAACAGCAGAGGCGCGCCTGCCGACTGCACCAAGTAAGGTAGGTAGGTAGCTACCTAGTTAGGTACCTTATGTGGAGCCTTGACTGCCCGAGCGGTTGGGAGAAGAGGCAGAGAGCTACGGGACATGGTTCGCGCCTTCTCATTGACGGCGAGGCATCTCATGGCAGGGCGGTACCTTGGAACGGGCGCAGCGCGGAAGCTGCGGACTGGCGAGCGGTGCACGGCAAGCAGTACCGGCGTCCAGGAAAAGGGTCCGTTGCACAGCATACAGCCCCCCAACAGCCAGTCAACCGGCAGCATTTTGTCGACCTGCAGGAGTCGACACTGGGCCCTGAGGTGAGGTAGAGGCAGGTGGTGCCTGTCGAGGGTACCTCCCTGTCTGACGGCAACACTCTGTCCCGCGTTGCCTTGCTGTGCGTGCTCTGCACACACTGGCGTGGGTGGTCTGTGTAGGCGAAGCCAACCAAGCTGCCGGTACCAAGCCCGACGAACCTGGTTGGGGCTTTTCCACAGGGCAGCCAACGGGACTTTCCAGCCGACCTCCAGTGTCTCACTGGCGGCCACAAACAATAGTCCATCTGCACCCCTTTCTGGGCATCCCCACGTCATTCTGCCTCGTGGGCAGATCTTGTCGATATCCTCATTTAATGATCTCCAATGTCTAGGTCAAATTTTCAGCGCTGTTCATGGTGTTTAAGGGGAGAACCGGGGGTGGAAGGGCGGGACAAGGAAAAGTCCGTGCGAAACGTAGCCTTCAGGGACTCGCACTAGGAAGCCCACCCCCTTCACCCTAGCGCGTACCTCGGGAACAGTGGCAGTTCCAGGTCAGGCTACGATCTGGCGAACAGGCCTAGGGCAGAACAGCACCTTGCCTAGAAGCATCCACAGACGTATCCTAGTGCTGCGGAGTATTCCATGTACCCTGGTGCCTTCCACTCACACTCCTAAATGCGACCTGCTGATGTTGAAGGGTACTTGCGAGGACTCTGATCAACATGACCGTCGAGGTCACCTACCGGCGCCAGGAAGCAGACATACATACCCTTCCGTTTTCCCCGTGCTGACAGCCCTGAGTGTGCATGGCCAAAAGGGCGAGGTACCGTGAGGTACTCTGGTGGATGGGGCCCGTCTGGCTGTCAAATGCCAAATGCCAAATGACAAAGTGGCACAAGCCCCCAAAAAAGATCTGAAATCCGATGGGAAATGCCACTGGAACGAACCCCTCTTTCCGCCTCTAGCATGGCCTCTAGCATGGCCTCTAGCATGGCCTCTAGTATGGATCCTTCCATAACCAGCAAATCCGTCCGTCCCGTCTCAACTGACTTGGGTGCCTCTCCCCACCTCTTTCACTGCAAGGTAGAGAGGTAGCAACAGGCCTTCCGCCTCGCCGAGCTTGCCCATCATCCGTGGAGCTTCATCTCTTTCCGAAGTGTGGCACAGAGACAAGAGGCCACGAAGGGAGTCAATCACCGACCCAGATGGAAGGCACAGGGAGACGAACCTCCCCCCCCCCGGAGGCCGGTAGCCAGAGACGTGGCGCCAGTCGCAGCAGCTGTGCGTTCAGGGTTGCATGTCATCTTCACGAATGAGGGCACCTTTCCAGATTACCGGGTACCATTGACCCCTCCTCGCACCTTTGGTCGCGCACCTTGCACACCTTGCTCTCCTTCTCATGGATCTGGGTCCCCCATCCCAACAAAGCCCCCCCCCTCCCTCACTGCCTGTCGACCCATCCATCCCATTGACCCTGTGGCTCTCCCGACCTCGCGGTTCGAGAGTCCTGGCCGACCCAGTTCGCTGGATCCAATGCCCTTGGCCACCCACCCACCCTCCCGCTCTGTTCTCCATGTTCCCTCCTCTCCACTTCGTCCACCTCTCTCTCTCCTTCTCCTCTTTACGGCCGGCCGGTCCTCCATCTTCTGAACTCCTTTTTTATCCCTTCAGCTCCCTTTCCCGGCATTCTTCGTCTTGTCGCAAGTGTTCAGGTGGCCGCCTCGTACCGCCCTGTCGCTGGACTAAGAAGCCTGAACCGAACCGACCAGGCCATCTCGACGTGCCCGTTCAAGGAACGCCTCTGCTTGACTTTACCTTTGTTCACGGGGAATAGCCCACCACGCTACGTTTCCGGATGAATCGAGTCGAGAACAGCTTTTTACCTGACCCGGTCAAACCATAAAGCCAACCCGCCAACGCATCTTGTTGCTCTGTTTTAATTTGTTTCCTCCCCGTGCCCCTTCCTCGGACAACACCTATCACGGCCACTCTACAGCCCCCAAAAACCTCCTTCCCCCGGCAGTCGCCAACTTGGATCGACCAGTCCCTCTGCCAGCCTCGTTCACTCACCCCGTCGCCATGGCCATCGACCCGCCCCATCAGCCGCCGCCGCCACCGCGTCCCTTGGATCCATACGCATTCACATTTGAGTCCATTCCTGACAGGAGGTCCGTGAGCAACAATTCACACCTCGAACCTGATTCTGATGTGCGTTCACTCATCTCCAACTCATTCTGCTGGGCACATGCCATCGACTCGGAAAACTGACATTGAAACCTACAGCCCGGCTATGATGACGAGTATGCACTATGGCCCCTATTCTCCGGCCGGCTTTCTGCACCGGGCACCCCTGTCGAGGATATGGCACTTGCTGACGCCGAACAGAGGATCAGAATCCATCACCGACAGCATCGCCAACTTTCCTCAGCGATTTGGACGCACTTACCATGCTTACCAAGCTGGATGTACGTGGTGATTCTGGTGTCAGCCCCCTCTTCTGGCGTGATGCACTCATCTGACCTTCCACAGCCTACGTTTTCCCCAATGACGATGTGGAATGTGAGCGTCTGGAATTGCAAGGTCTTGTCATGACCGAGTTATTCGGCGGCAAGTGGTTCCTCGCTCCTTTCCCGGCCGAACGGCCACCAACCCGCGTCCTTGACGTTGGTACCGGCACCGGCATCTGGGCCCTGGAGATGGGCGACAGGTTTCCCGAGGCCCGCGTCTACGGCATCGATTTGTCACCCATTCAACCTACTGCAGTGCCATCGAATGTGCACTTTTTCGTGCAAGATGCGTGAGTTGGCACCGCGTGAGCCCCAGATGCTGCTGCGCTAACGTGCTGCGTTCCACAGGTCTGAGCGGTGGGATTGGAGGGAGCCTCTCGACTTCGTCTTTGTGCGCGGCGGTATCGGGTCCTTTGCGAACTTCAAGGAAGAGATCGTCCGCCAGGCTTTTGACAATCTGGAGCCAGGCGGCTGGTTCGAGACGCAAGACTTCAACTGCGACAGCCAGTCAGACGACGGGACCCTGCTACCCGACAGCGCTCTCCAGCGATGGTTTGACGATATGAACGCGGCCAGCGAGATGATACAGCGGCCTCTATCCCAGGCTCACCTGGCAAAGAACTGGCTTGCCGAAGTCGGGTTCGTCGACATTCATGAGAAGTGCTACAAGATCCCCCTCAACGGCTGGGCCAAAGACCCCCGCTACAAGGCGCTCGGCAAGCTCTGGGAACAGAATTGGATGAGCGGGCTTAGCGGATGGAGCATGTCGCTCTTCACGCAAGTGCTCGGGCGAACGCCGGAGGAGGTTGAGGTAAGGACTCATGCTGCCCAGGTGCACCAATGTCCCCACGTGTGATTCGTCGGCTGACGGTACTGCCAGGTCTCCTTGGTCGATGTGCGAAAAGATTTCAGCAACCCCTACATTCATGCCTACCAAAGGATCTACGTTGTCTACGGCCGGAAGCCATTTCCGCACGAGGTGGCAGGGTATACCGGCGACCACGAAATGACCTGCTGAGCGGACTGTTGAGCAGGGATGCATGACAAGTCTCGGGGAGGGGAAGGAAGGATCGGCCACATTGCTTTACGGGTCCTTTTGGTAAAGGAAGGCGTTGCGAGATTTCATGGCACTGGGTAGCC
This sequence comes from Verticillium nonalfalfae, assembly GCF_003724135.2. Taxonomy (NCBI): domain Eukaryota; kingdom Fungi; phylum Ascomycota; class Sordariomycetes; order Glomerellales; family Plectosphaerellaceae; genus Verticillium; species Verticillium nonalfalfae. Next base: position 60,919 of record NW_021167355.1, on the reverse strand, counting down.
AGGGTGCATTGCGACGGTCTGGCATGAATGATTCATCATGTTTTTATGAACGAAAGACGGGGCACGATTGGACGGTCGGACTTGTGCTTTGGCGGACTGTAGTTAAAAGCAGTCGATAGATGTCTTTTGCGTATTGGGGCATACCACGTGTTGTTGAATTTGACCTGGCAAATGGAAAGTCAAGAAAAACGTCAAGTGAAGAAAAAAATAAAAAAGGGGGGCGCATGTGCACGGTAAGGTGAAGGAAGCAATTGATTTCTCGCGGGACAGACACTTGGTTCTTTTTCCTGGCTGATGCGGCACATCCCGACCTGACGGTACGGTACGGCACGGCAAGTGACCAACGGCAGACAGGGAAGGGAAAAGGGCCTGCCCAATCGATCAAGAAAAAAAAACAATCGACCTCTGGGGTGCTTGACGCCAGGGCTTGGGGGCCGCCCGGGCGAACCAACCGCTCGGGATGAACTGCGACTCGCTGTGCCAACAGCGCGCTCTCGCTCTCGGATGGTGTGTGAAGAATGCGTCGCAGCAGGGTGGCTGCTGTGTGTGGCTGGTGTCGTCAGACCGCCGCTGCCATGGTGTGATTATGTCATCCTGACGTTTTCTCCTGCCCACGGTCCACGGCTGGCTGGCTGACTGCCTGGAGGCCATCACAGCATCTATCTGCCTGGAGGCCATCACAGCATCTGCGCCAGTCTGTCTTTACTCACAGCTGTCGACGATTGTCGAGGGACATCAGCTCGGGCTCACGACTCTGCTGTGCCTTTCTCTCTCAAGCCGCTTGGCTCTTTGATTTGGGCTGCCTTGAATAGGCCCTTCACCTGAGGTCCTCGAGACCGCCAACCATGAGCGCCTACCGCGCATTCCGGCGGCCCCTTGCGCCCATCCTTCGAACCCCCGGCCCCGTGCCTCGATGCCTCCCCCGACCGCGATACCCCCCGACCCAAGCGACCGCGGCGGCCGCACGGAGGCTCTTCTCCCACGGGCCCCGCCGGCCCTGGCTTCACAACGACGCACACGACCGCCTGCGCAGCGCCCGTCCCATCTTCACGGCCGACAATGTGCGGCGCACCGTCCGCAGCCCGCGCACGCACACGGTCGTCGTCGTCGCCGTGCTCGCGGCGGCGGGCTTCTACTTTTCGAACCTGCAGACGGTGCCCGTGTCGGGCCGACGGCGCTTCAACTGCTTCGCCGACGAGACGGTCGCCGAGCTGAGCGCGCAGCAGGTCCGGCAGATTGAGCTCGAGGTCGAGCGCCAGGGCGGCCGCTTCCTGCCCGAGTGGGATCCCAGGACGAGGCTCGTCAAGCGCGTCATGGCGAGGCTCATCCCCGTGTCCGGCGGCGGGGTGCTGCCGCGGGACGAGCACGACGGCGCCGGGCCGCAGCACGACACGTGGTGGGGCGGCGGCCAGGAGGGCGATGGGGACAAGAGCGGCGGCAGCAGCGGCAGCAGCAGCAGCAGCAGCAGCAGCAGCAGCAGCAAGGTGGACTGGGAGATCCGGGTCATCGACGACCCCAACACGATGAACGCCTTCGTGCTGCCGGGCGGCAAGGTGTTTGTGCACAGCGGGATCCTGCGGGCGACGCGCACCGAGGCCGGGCTGGCGGCGGTGCTGGGCCACGAGATTGCGCACAACATGGCGTCGCACGTCGGCGAGCGCATGAGCGGGTCGATCGGCATCAACATTCTGCTCTACAGCTTCTACGCGCTGTCGTACGCCATCCCCGGCGGCATCATCCTCATCCACTCGCTCGGCGGCGGGCTGCTCGACATGATGTTCTCCATGCCCATGAGCCGCATGCAGGAGAGCGAGGCCGACTACATCGGGCTCATGCTCATGGCGGAGGCGTGCTACGACCCGCGCGAGGCCGTCGGCTTTTGGCAGCGCATGGAAGCCGCCGCGCGAAGTCAGGGCGAGGAGGTGCCGGAGCTCATGAGCACGCACCCGTCGGTGAGTTGACCCCCCCCCCTCCCCGTGGGTGCTCGATGGTGTTGAATTGTGTTTTTTTTTGTGTGATGACTGCTAACGTCCTGGTCCCCCTTTTTTTCTCTCGTGTCGTAGAACCAACATCGTATTGAGAAGATTCAGAGCTGGCTGCCCCAGGCTCTGGAGAAGTTCCAAACCAGCGACTGTCAGGGCACGTCGGCGTTTGCGGATGCTTTCCGACGGGCACTCGAGCGCGGCACGCAGTTCCAGACCATCTACATGTGAAGGACGGCTTGAGCAGGATGGCGTAGAAAGGGTTAGCGAGGCGCTGAATGGATGGGATACACGGCGTTCTAGATATCCAAACTCAATTCCACCCCAACACTATAATGCGATTCATTGAACCCAGCACCCTGATCGACAAATGTGACCTTCCGCCCTGGCCAGATGCCCTGGCTTGCCTGGCCAGATGCCCTGGCTTGCCCGCATGATTAATGGCGACCATGTGATTGGCACCCCCAGGCCGCCGACCTTCCCCCCAGATGACGCTTCCACAGGGGGGCCCCACCCAACTGTCCTCCGCCCAGAGATGAGCCGAGGTAACTGGACGCACGCCGTGTTCGAATGCTGATCGACCTCATCAACACAGGCATAGCCGCGGACCAACCCAACGACATTCTCTGTCGCCTCACTCCATTCTTCGCCGCAACCAACACACACACACACACACACACATCCATCGGTCCTCCATCAAAAACGACCTCACCCTCTAGAACACCTCAGTCTCATCCCGTCCCGCCCGCACCCCACCGTCACCATGTCCAAGTCATTCACCACCGCCGAGGTCGCCAACCACAAGACCGAGAAGGACATGTGGCTCATCGTCGAGGACGGCGTCTACGACATCACCGGTACGGTCCCCCTCCCCTTCTGCTGACCTCGCGGTCCTCCCCTGATGCCCTCCTGCCGACCGAATGACGTCCCGCCAGGCCATCAGAGAGCCAGGCTAACTCGGCCCCAGCCTTCCAGGAGGAACACCCGGGCGGCGCGAAGATCCTCAAGCGTTTCGCCGGGAAGAACGCCACCAAGGCCTTCTGGAAGTACCACAACGAGCACGTCCTCGAAAAGTACGGCGGCAAGCTCAAGATTGGCACCGTCAAGGAGGCTGCCAAGCTATGATCCTCCTCTCCATCTCTCACTCTCTCTCTCTCTCTCTCTCTCTCTTGTATTTTCGAACTCGGCCGTTGGGAGCGCATTGGTAAGCTAGTGGCAGGGCGAAGCTGGCATTGATTCGGATAGGGGCTTGGATGGATAGGCTACATGCAGCTACGGCTGTGATTTTGAGACGATATTGAACTTTTTTACATGCCGACGACAATCTTCTCGCCCATCTTGGTCTTTGTGTCTCGCAACCCATGCCCTTGCCCGCGCAGACGGCGTTTGATGAGAAAGGCACAGTTGATGCAGCGCGACACGTCGAAAGGGGACCAACACCTCACACGGCAACACACGCCACAAGACCCATCAAAAACAAGCTTCATTCAGCTTCTTCATCACCCTAACCCTCCTGCGTAGCGCGAGAGGAGCCCCCGTAACCCCCTTCCTCGCCCTCAGCACCGCGCCAGTCAACATCAACTTTGCCATCCAAACTCGAGGGGTATATGGTGAAGGAACAGTCATGGTCGTACAAAAACAAAGCAAAGGGAGGTTTGGCAAGAATGGCCTGGTAGTATATATATACGTCGAGGGGTGAGAGAGGGAAGAGGGTTGGTGGCCTGGATGTGAACCCACCCGTCCTTCCATGCAGCGCAATGCAAATCACTTTCGTTCCGTCACTTCGTAACCGTTCATCCTCATAAAAATCAAGGGGCGAGGCAGGCGCTGGTGCCGGTGCTCCTCGCTCAGTAGTCTCCGGCACCGTCGTTGTAGCTGCCCCCGGCTGGACTCGTCGTCCCGCTGTCGTTGGCGCTCCCGTTGCTCGACACGTAGCTCTGGTCGATTCGGAAGATCCAGTCCATCTTGTCACGTTCACTGCGAGCCGCAAAGAGCCACGTGTTGTCCGTCGCATAGATGGCGAACACGCCCGCCTGCAGCCTTTCGCTGAGTCTCTGCATCCCTCCGCTGGGTCCTGCGCCGCCGCTACCCGTCCAGATGGTCGAGATGATCCGTCCGGATGATGTGCGCCTATGGCTCGGCCGGAAGTCCTCGCCGCTACCGTTGGCGTCATCTTGGTCGTTGGGGCTGCCTTGCAACAAGCCCACCACCCCTGGTTGGCTGTCGATCCGGGAGTTCCGGAGACTGACGATGCCCACTTCGTCGCCGTCCGTGGCCGAATGAATGTGCAGGTACGGCCTTCGAAGCTCGACAAAACGCTTGACCCAGCGCGTCGAGTTGCTGTTGGGCACCAGAAGATAACCTCCTTTAAGGACCTTGGGATTCTTCGGCACCTTGATGATCGTCGTCACGAGAGTTCGTGGCGCGGCCGACTCGCTCGTGACGCCATTCGCTGGCGGGTCCGTGTTCGTCGGGCTCAGGATGCGAAGCAGGGGGTCCGGATACCTGGTCCAAAGTTTGACGCACCGCTCCAGCAGTGTCTTCTCCTGGTCCGAGAAGCCAAAATCTTCTTCAGCCGGCTCGACTGGCGCAGGTGTATCCGTGCCGTCCACCTCTTGGCCATCGCCCTCGATGTCTTCATCGTCGTCGACTGGTATTTGCGAGCTTTCAGGCGTATCATTGAGGAGGTCATCATCGTTCGGTCGAATCAGCTCATCCGGGATCGAATCCACGAGAGAGACATTGTCGGCAGCCTGTTCACGCGGTTCTGGTAGGCCAATCTGGTTGAGAAGAAGTTGGACCGCCCCAATCTCCGTAATGCGACGTCTCTTCTTCCTTGCTATGATATAGTCACTCACAAGAGACACGCCACGCGGCGTCCAGGTCGTCAACTGTTCCTCTCCTTTGACGTAATCGTGCTGGCTGTTCATTCTCCAGAGGTCCCCAGCCCGCTTGATCGGTGCTGGACGGACCGAAAGGGTGAAGATGCCAGTTGCGGAATGGACGATCCGGATGCTCTGCCAGAGGGACGACAATATCGACGTCTGACGCACGTATGATCGTGACATGATCTGGCAGCAGATGTTCAAGGAGAATCGCATTGGCTCCACAAACTTCTCTGACTTGATCTCCCAGGCCACTGTCATCTGCACCCGGTACTTCTCTGCTGTCACTCTGTCCAGAAGCAGAGAGTTGTGCAGACTGGAGTCCCATTGGCCTGTGAGTGTGATATCCCGCGTGCCGTTTGCGTTGTTCCGGAAGACGGGCTTCGATGCAAGTTTCAGCGTAATGTCAGGGGATGGTGTTCCCATGTCGGGAGATTTTCCAGCTTGGTCGAGCAGCTGGATTTTACCCACTCTCACAGAGTTGGCGTCATCCCAGGGCAGAGCATCTCCGGAGCTGTGCGTCAGATTGATCGTGATGCGTCGTTGCAAGCCCTGGTGAAGCTGAAACGTTCCACCATCCATCTCGCTGGTCTGTATGACCTCTACTGGGACATACTGGCCTTCTTCGTTGAGTTCAAGGAGCTGGATGCGTGCCAGAAGATCATGCTTTTCCTCGGTGTAGAATTGGGACTCGGCGATCCTAGCTCCCTTGGGTTTGCCCTGGGCAACAGGCACGGCATCGCGCATGTCATCCCAGCTGAGTAGTTTGTCGAGATGCATCGCCGAGACTTTCGCAAACACTGCTGCCCTGAGCGTAATTGTTGGTGGGCTGAACAGTGGGATCGTCATGCTGTGGACGCTCTCGAAGCGGATCGGCCCTTCGTCAAAATCCTTGATCATCTGCGTCGTCGTTACTCCGTCCTCTTCAGACACACCAGGGATGAACAGCTGCGCATGCACCTCGGTGCCCTCGCGTTCAGCAAAACCGACCATTTCGTGCATAACCACGTTGAACTTGAGGGTATTCGTGGGGGCTCGAGCGTGCGACGGCTCCAGCGAGAGTCTGATAATGCCGATGGCATGGGATGTGTGAGGAGAAAGTACATCCAATGCAAAGTCCTGCACTCGGCTCTCAAAGACCGCCCGCAGCGGCACATCAACTTCTCCAACAAGTGTGTACTGTGGCATACAATTCTCGACGAACGGGTTGTCCAGGCTGAGATGCTGAGCGTATTCGGGCTGGTCCAGGTACTGATGCATCTGACGCATTTGTCGTACCCGATCGTGCAGCTTCTCCACGCTCCACAAATGGACGACGCTGTTCTTATAATCGATGACCCGCACCCCGATACAGGGCTTTGGTGCTTGCTCGAGGGCAATATCGTCACCCTCACCCGTGAGCCCGTTCAGGACCATGTCGTAAGACGAGCAGAGCGAGTGGCCTACATCCACAACAGTGAATTGAAATACTACATGCTCGTCAAGCTCATTGCTCATGATTTGCGCTTCCTTGAGCGTTGACGCGTGCTGGAGGACGGCCTCGGCCATCCGCACATGTCTCTTGCTCTTCCAGTGGCGGATCACTTCAGCAGCGAGCTTGAGCTCTTCCTCCGAGAGCTTTGGGCTTGCCTTTTTTCGTTTCAGGGGATCCATCTTCTCGAGCTTGTCCTCAAATTGCCGGCGCTGAACCTCGAGTTGCTTCTGCATGTCTTCTTTGAGGGTCTTCAGCGTCTCTTCCATTCGTACTTTCTCTTTCTTAATCTCCTCAACTTCGACGTTTGAAGCTTCGGCCGTCTTGAGCTGGTCCTGGTACTCTTCTCTCTGCTTCTCCAGCTGAGACTGCATCTCTTCCCGGGCTTCCCTTAGCTGGTCATCAACTGCGCCTTGCTTGGGCGTTGACGGCATCGTGAGCGCAGTGTCCAGGGAGAAATTGTCGATCGTGCCCGCTGATAGGTATTTTTCCCGAATAGGATATGATGTGACGGATTCCGAGTCTTCGTCTCCATCGCGCACATTGACGCGCTCAGCTCTGGCTTTCTGGACATCCTCAAAGAGCGTATTCAGCTCCTCGTCGGTCAACGTCGTCAAGTTTTGGTTGGTACCCAAGATGGCCTCGGCTGCCTCTCTGCGGGCAAAACTCCAATCAGAGTCTCGTCCATTGCGCGAGAAAGGTAATGGAGACTCCGGCCGACTGTCTCCAAAGTCAGAACCCGCCATACTAATGTTCCTGGTGTGACCTGGTCGAGGGCTCGCCGTGGGCGTGGGTGAAGTTCGGTCAAGGTTTTGAAGTGTGCTGGTCGCGACAGACTGGCGTAAGAGGCTCTTGTCGGCCCGCTCGGCCTTAGTCTCCATCGGGTTGTTGAATCTGAAGATGTGGAAATCGCCCAAGATCACGCGGTAGCCAGAATGAAGCCTCTTAGGTTCGTCAATACGCTTGCCGTTGACCATGACTGAAGCGCCCTCCCTGGGCACCACAGTAACAGTCCCGTCAGCGGCATTGTCGAACGCGCAGTGGTCATGAAGGATCCGTGTGCCATTGAGTCGGATATTGGCCTGGTTATCCGCATTGGTATCCATGTTGCCAACCGTCGTGGTGCCGGGTTTGAGGTTGTACACCAAACACTCAGCCAATAGCGGATCGTCGGACAAGTTCACCAAATGGGGCATTTTCTTCGGCGTGGAAAGACCAATGAACCCCTTTTCGATGCTGATGCCGAGTTCCTCGAGGGCGGCCTCACGCTCCTTGTGAACCTCTTCGGTCTTGGCCAGCTTCTGCTCCCAGGTCTGGTTCAGGTCTGTCAATAGCTTTTCGCTCTGGTTCAGCTGCTCGGCAATCTCTGCTTTCGACACCTTCTTGACCGCACCGTCACTAGACGTGATTGAAACAAATTGCTTCTCCAGGGGTGTGCCTTCGGGGTAGACTTCTTCTGCGGTTACCGATGAGCCAACGGCGGCTGCGCCGCTGCTTCCGCCTCCAAGTTGACCTCGGAGCAGCATGAGCTCCTCTTTGAGCTCTCGGATCATTCTTGCATTGGCGTCCTCGTTGACCACCGCGTGGTTCTTGATTCGCTTGGCGGAATCCGCATAACGTAGCGTACTGAGTGTTTCGTCGTAATTGATGTCTGCTGGACTGATAGCAGCAATCATGGCCGTCATACTGTTGCCACCCAGTGAGTCTTTGAGCAGCCAGGTCAACACACTGTCTCTGTACGGCACTGAGGAGCCGGTGCCTTTCTTCTTCTTTCCGGTCGAGAGATCTGCCAGCGCAGAGATGACACGGCCCAGGGATGAGAGAGACCTGTTGATCTCGGCACCCTCCTTGAGACGCGCACCCGTTGCGCCCGTTGAATTCGCTCTTTCAGAACCAGCCAGATCCACCAGACTGATCTTGGCCACTTTTTCCATCTCCATCTTTGTTTCCACGTCCAACTTTTTTTGTGTCAGCATCAGGGTGAAAACCGCGTGGCTTCGACTAGACGTTTCGTTCATGTTGGTCGCGGCGACTGTTCGCGCTTTGTTTCCTTCGTCCATGAGGTGTTCAATCTCCTGAAAGCTGCCCACGAGAAGCTTGGCCAGATCTTCGACGTAGGGTCCGGTCGACGGATGTTCTCGGACCTTGAGGTTTCCTTTGTTCGCTGGGTTGAGCAGATCGCGGACCCGTTCGTTGTAGATTTCGAGATAGGACACCTCGACGGTGCACTTGAGCGTCTTGTCCTCCTGGAGCTGCGATATCCTCCTGAACATATCTTGGCAAATATTTGGGATGATACCGATTTCTTTACCGTAGCCCATCATGGAATAAGACTTTCCGGATCCCGTCTGGCCGTACGCAAAGATACAGTTGTTGTAGCCTTGGAACGCGTTGTCCAGAAGCGGCTGGCCCAGGTCGTCGAATAGGCTGTCCTGTCCCGCATAGTGCTTGTCTTTCTTCTCAAATGACCAGTAGGACTTGTCGAACGCAAACACTTTTGGGCCTGCATCTTTCCCAGACGTATGCGGTGAGCTCAGCACCGTCTGGTTGTCTCTCATTTCGACGATACATTTCGAGCCGCGATCCACCTCTGGTCTCGTTAGCCGTCTCACTTGCAAGAGCGTTCGCGGCGTCGCTCGGAAGCTCGAGTGTTCTGTGCTCACCTCTGCCGTTGAAAGGCCGCACTCTCACCACCACCTTGATATTGCCACCTCCGGCTGGCGGCATGTTGACGACTGGTGTTGCGGGACCAGGCAGGCCCGCTCTCGCACACCGAATTCGATAGGTGCGTTGCTGCTGGACGAACTGCCGAGAAAGTCTTGAAGGGTCCTCAGCGTATTTCGAGCACCATTCAGCGTCCTGGTGCTGACATTCTCCGGCGGGGACCGAACGGCGAGGGGCGAGGCGTCTCCAGGTTGTTGGGGACCCCCTAACCCAGGGCACAAGCCAACTATTTCCTTACGAGTTGCGCAGGAGTGAAGATGCGGGCATATATTCTGTCGCCAGAGTGGGAGGGCGTTGGTGGCGCGTAGGAGATGTTGCCGGTGTCTCGGAGCTTGTCTGCTCGTGATCCTGGATAGGCTGTTCGTCTTGTTTGGTGGGTGTCGCAGTCAACAATACTTGTCAACAATCGAGATTGAACGCGTGCCAGGGGGATATTGGCTTGCCTCCAAGCTACAGGACGTGCAGCCAGTTGGGGGAAAGCTGGGGGTAGTTCACGTGCCAATTTTGTGGGATTGGGCTAATGAGAGACGGGCAAGCGGGGGTGACGTCTGCTGACTCATCACGGTGCTGTGAGACGGCCCGCTGTAGGTGGGTTGGTGTAGGTAGTAGCTCAGGTAAGGTTGGTAACTACGTAGGTACCTACCATGCCTACCTAGGTAGGTACTTTATGTGTGGTGGCACGTACCACACAGGGTCCTACCTGCTGGCCTCGGTGCCGTCTTGCCGTAGACCGATGACAAGCGTTTATCTTGCTGCGGGAGACCGCCAATAGCTGCTGCCGTGAGCCTCAAGCCAGGCCCTTCATCCAATCCACCTGAGGTACCTACCCTAACAGGACAAATAAAACGACACTTGACCTATCTTACCCCTCAACACCATCTTCTCACGGCCAATGTGGCGACCTTTCATCTCACAGGGTTCCTCTGCTGTCAGAACCGCCGCAACCCTCTTTCCAGCTTTCCGAAGCCACAACTACGCCACCATGGCCAAACGCGATCCCGCTACCCTTTCCAACTACAATGAGTGGATCACCAAGCACACCACTGCCAATCTCTCCATTGATTTCAAAGAGAAGATCCTCAAGGGCAAGGTCTGCCTCGAGCTCGAGTCCTTGACAGACAGACTGAGCAAGGAAATCATTCTCGATTCAAGCTTTGTCAAGGTCTCTGGTGTCAAGGTCAACCAGGCGACCTCTCAATGGGATCTCAAGGATCGGTCCGAGCCCTTCGGCTCTCCTCTTCACGTTTCGATGCCCGAAGGTGCCGCCAAGGGTGACGTCGTCAGGGTGGAAATCGACCTCGAGACGACGAGCAAGTGCACTGCCGTCCAGTTCCTGACGCCGGCGCAGACGTCGAACAAAAAGCACCCCTACATGTTCACGCAGTGCCAGGCCATCCATGCGCGGTCCCTTTTCCCGTGCCAGGACACGCCTGACGTCAAGTCGACCTACACGTTCAAGATCCAGTCATCTCTTGCTGTCATTGCTAGTGGCGTCAAGGTGGAGGGCGGTGAGGCAAAGAACGGAGACGAGACCATCTATCATTTCGAGCAGACGGTCCCCATGCCCTCCTATCTCTTCGCTCTCGCTTCCGGCGACATTGCTACGACTTCCATCGGACCCCGTAGTGTTGTAGCCTCTGGGCCCGAGGAGCTCGAGGCATGCCGTTGGGAGCTGGATGGCGTAGAGCACTTTATCGAAGTTGTTGAGAAGCTCGTGTCGCCATACGAGTGGAAGGAGTTCAACGTTCTCATCCTGCCCAGCTCATTCCCATATGGTGGCAGTAAGCCGACACCCTTTCCCCTCCCCCATTCCTCTCACCTCGATGTTCAAACAACTGACGCAACTGATTTTCAGTGGAAAACCCCGTATTCACTTACGCCACCCCGACACTGATCAGCGGTGACCGCCAGAATGTGGACGTCATTGCTCACGGTATGGCCACTGGCCCTTTTCTCATTTTATTGGAGCTGTACTGACGTTCCCAGAACTCTCGCATTCCTGGAGCGGTAACCTCGTTTCCTGCTCTGACTGGCAACACTTTTGGCTCAACGAGGGCTGGACCATCTACCTCGAGAGGCGCATCGGCATGGCCATTCACGGCGACGCTGAGAGAGACTTTTCCGCCATCATCGGCTGGAAGGCTCTCGAAGATGCGGTTGATCTGTTTGGGCACGACCACGAGTTTACAAAGCTGGTGATTGAGCAAAAGGGCATTGATCCCGATGACGCCTTCAGCACTGTCCCCTACGAGAAGGGCTTCCACTTCCTTTACTACCTCGAGAAGCTCGTTGGTCGAGAGAGCTTTGACAAATTTATTCCCCATTACTTCACCAAATGGGCCAGGAAGTCACTTGATTCCTTCGAGTTCAAGGCCACCTTCCTCGACTTCTTCAACGGTTTGGGCGATGAGTCTATCAAGAACAAGGTGGCCTCCATCGACTGGGACGCTTGGTTCTACAAGCCTGGTCTTCCTCCCAAGCCTGAATTCGACACATCTCGTGTGGATGTCTGCTACAAACTTGCGGACAACTGGAAGAGCGAGGTAAATGCTTCCATAAACACCCCCAATCAAGCCAGCGAGGGCAAACGCTAACGAGGAACAGGACTTCGAGCCCAGCCCCAAGGATGTCGAAGGCCTTACCGGTAATCAGAAACTGGTCTTCCTGGAGGCAGTGGAAAAGTTCGATCGGCCATTGACGCCCGAAAAGTCCCAAGCCATGGGCAAGGCGTATGCGCTTGCTACATCGCAGAATGCCGAGCTCAAGAGTGCGTATTACAAGATTGCGCTCCAAGCGAAGGACACCACTGCTTATCAAGGCGTGACCGAGCTGCTCGGCGTCGTGGGAAGGATGAAGTACGTGCGGCCACTTTATAGGGCGCTGAACAAGGTCGATCGTGATCTCGCATTGAAGACGTTCGAGAAGAACCGTGACTTCTACCACCCTATCTGCAAGGGCATGGTTGAGAAGGACCTGGGGCTCGCTTGAAGCAAGTAGGTTTGCGGTTGATGACGGATCTAGATCTTATAACACACTACATTGCAAGCTAAGAAAAGACCCAGCGCAGTGTCTACTGGCCCTTGTGTTCACAATACAGGATGGCTCATCTATGTGTACCATGGCCGCGGTGCTCTCATGTTCCTTTGCCACGATGAGAATACTGCAGTTAGGCCGCAGACTCAAACTCTACATGTACGCTTGGCTTGGGCGTCTTGATACTGAACGATAAGATGGGCGCGACATGGCATTTTCGGTGCTGCCACGAACCTGTCAGTATTCTAGCACTCATTACTACAGGCCGTTTCTGCCACTGCCCTGGTGCATCAGATTCCGGTTATCTCAACGGCGGATTCTTCAGCAGATCTGGGGCAGCAGCGGACGAGACCGGCCGGACAGTACCCACGCGAGCTGTGGCGAGGCGGTATGTGCCAACTGTATCTTCTTTATTGTATGAGTCTAGGAGACGGCATGCAAAGGGGGGGAAGAGATCGAGATAATCATATTTGATACATATTCGTCAGCTTAACCGAACTGCCATGCTGCTCTCTGAGACGATGTTCATGATGGTACATTCATCGGGCGACATTTATTTAAAGAGAGATTGTACGCAGACAACATCTACCATCACCCATACGGCACTAACCTGGCTGACACCGGGAAAACCGAGGAGGCCCAACCACCATATATCGAGAAAATTATCTCTGCAAGTCGGCCTGTAGAGGTATGTATCATGGAACTACACAGGCCGTCGAATGACGGTCCTGATCACCCCTAGTCTCACGATGAGCCGTTTGATGCTTCGCATGGATCGAGCATGGCCACAGGAACACGAGGTCAATTGCTTTGATGCCTCTGACCATGCTTGAATGGCCAATCAAAGTGACTGGTTCGATGATCAATACCATTATTGGTCTCCCCAAGCCCATTCTCAAGGGGACAGGTTACACGGAATCCTTTTAATGTTGCCACCTGCTTGCGAGATGCCGTTGCCGCAAGGGCAAAAAGACCAGCCCCATCGAGGAAATGGTGCTCACAGCACGTAACATCTCCCATCCGTCGCCAGAGTCAAGCCATGTATCGTAGCCCGACCAAGAGTGCCACCTAACCCAGCTTCGCGCTCACATGTAAATTTCCTGAATCGCGGTCGCCGGACTGACTCAGAGATGAGGTGATGAGCGGGTATCGTGGCCCTCAACACCATGGCACTCACAACTCTGCTGATGATAAAACTTTCCTGGGTATGGCGTGTCAATCTCAATACCCTGGGAATGCCGGGTGATTCCGTTCTGGTGCGAGCCAACGCGTTTGTGAGTTCTTTCTATTACTACAGCATCCGCTGTCGACCGGCCTTGTCAAAATAGTAGGGGAATACGAGGCTCAAATGAGGGAGCCCCGCCTTACGCAATTTATCGAGAAGAAATATCCCGTCTTCCTTGCAAACGCTGACACGATACCCTCGTCAACTTGTCATCGTCGCGTTGTACATTGAAGCAGCAGGGCATGCCCGTGCCCGCTTCCAATGCTTCTGGAACTTCCCTTCGAGGTTCAGACACATCATGTCTGCTCCATCTTCCAGTCGGGTTGGCACCAGACAGCAATCTCGCGTGTTACGAAAGTTGTAAGATGACTGCATCTCCAGATCCCTGGCGAGAAACGACAACGCTTCCAGAAAGCTTCCCCCCCGCGCCGGAGATGCGCCTCCAAGCCCACTGTTCCCATTGCATCTCAATACCCGTCCAATAATTATCATATCATCTCCGTGACGAGATGGAATCTGCTCCCATCATCATCATCACATGCGACACCAAACGTCGTGAGCGACTCAGACGAGCCATTCCTCATCCAGCTGATAGTCTTCCGTAAATAGCCGGATACATGTACACTCCTGAGAGGCCCGGTCGACCCTGAGTAGCCAATCCTGAGAAACTCGAGCCGACCATATCGAGCGATGAACCCGCGAATGTGGCTGTGTCGTCCCCCGTTCGCGTTTCCTTCCCCACACCTTCAAGTTCCCCTTTGAGAAGTCAGACAATCTGCATCCACGGAGCACCGCACGCTTCGAGTATGGCCGCCTCGCGATCTGGCCCGTCTTGGTGCTCCTTCAACTCCCCATCGGTCCCATTATGACATGATGTTTTAACCATCCTGGCTCTACCACCACGGCGCGGCAGGTTTAGCCACTCCTGTGAGAAACAGAGGCCGAAAAAAAAAGGGTGTAAGGGGTCTTCATGGGTCCTGAGGCCCGAAGTGGCTGCGCTAGCACAGCACCAAAAAGGGCCTTTAGGCATGTCGAGAGAAGTCATCAGAGGTCATCAGGCCAAAATTGGCGCTGCACGACGTCGGGACAAACAATGGCCCTATCACGCCTGCTTCGTGGAGGATTTTCCATCCTTTCCACTTTCCCCCCCCCTTCGTTTCCTCCGCTGCACGCTGCAAGACGCAGCGTGTCCCTCGCGCGGCGACTGACCCTGATACATGCGTAGGATCGTGAAGAACAAGCGCTGTACCTGCGGGTCCGCGCGCCGCGCACATCAGCACTGAGCTCTGGCCGAAGTCCATCGGAAAACCCATGGGCAGGCTCTGAGTCGAGTTTTCAGCTGCACCATTTCTGGCTAAACAGGACCCTGGGTGGTGATACTTGGCGGTGCCTTGCGTCGTCTCCCCCGCATCGACAACGCATGAGGGTGTAGCAAATCGTCCGAACTCCATGCCCCAGGTGTTTGGCCAGATCGCGCCGCGGTACCGCGCAATCCGCCAGTCTGACCATCCCGCCCCAGCCACGGCGGCTGTTGCGCTTTCGATGCTCTGAGCTCTCCTGATAAGCCAAGATGGCTGCGGACAGCGCGCGATGAAGTGTAGGCCTGTAACGGAGCAAGGCGGCGTCAGGCAGTGCGGAAGGGTGTGGCGTGGCCTTATTTTCGGTTCCGGCCAGTCACGATTGTGATGGGACTTTGGTGCAGTAGGAAAGCAGCCTCAGCATCACCACTGGCGTTGAGAACCTGCAGCTGGACATGTATCTCGGACATGATGAACCGCGAGATGATAGCCAGACAGCTGCAGTACCGACGCCATGAGGCTGCTGCATGTTTCAATCTTGCACTCGCGAGGTATATTGGCGGACATCGGAGAGAGCCTGAAGTGAAAGATATTCCGAAGACACTGTACCTCCTGTCAAATCCGGAAGTCTCTTCGTGGACTGTAACAACTCATCGACTCTGGATCCGAGATCAGAGGCCTCGATAACAATTATGCTGTATCACGCTCTCAGCTCTCCCAAACGTCAGGTTGCTCCAGAGACACAGGTTCAAAGCTGCATGGGAGCTCTGCCAGCTCCCCATGCCCATCTCAAGCTTGCGCTTGGGTAGCTACTCCACAGACTGGAAGCCGGAAATGAAGCTAACGCAGGCCCCTGTCTAGTACCGGCCGAGCGTCATCGACGGTGCTGGTCTATAGACCCAGGCAATATAGCTCAAGCGTCACGACGAACGTGCGCAATGTCCAGTTTGAACTGCTCCGCGCTGCCGCTGTCGTTCGTGAACGCGACCCCCGAAGCCCCAATTGTGCCCAAAGGCAGCAGGGAACGGAATGAGAAGACAAACGCAGGCATACGTGCTGCACAGGCTGGGCTGGTCACCAAAGGTGACTGCGTTTCTGTACTTTGGCCAAAACTGGTGTTGTCTCCTGAAACGGTGTCCTGGACATGTCCAATACGGCCAACAACAGTCCTGTCCGACTTAAGTTCCGCGAGCGTTGCTAATAGCTCTGACACTTGGCCGACCAAGCAAGAGATGTCTTTCATACCACGCAAACGTCCCTCCGCCTGCGGGATGCGAAGTAGGAGCACATCCGTTGTCAAGCCGCTCAATCGCTCTCACGTTCGTGCACGGGAGCTCTCCCGCATGTACCACACCCCTAACGTTACATCGCTGAAGAGGGCGTCAACAGCGGTGAGAACAGAAAGCTCGCAAACATTAACAACCATGCACCTCATCACACGGTTTGCCAGACCCCGCGGCTGCCGCGAACGAGGTACGCCATCGGACAGTAGTCGCGATCCGGCCAACATGCTCTTCGGAGTTCAGTCTCCCGTCTCAGCGTCTGTGTGAAACCTCACCTCGATTTATTACCAAGGCAAGATATGAATCAACCCTAGGTGCTAATTCTGCTTGATGCAGTGCTGGTACCAAGAAGAAAATGGTTTGCGCTAGCAGCGGAGGACAGATGAAACGGGTGCGCAGGGTTTTCTCAACAGCCCTCAATCACCTCACATGTTGATTATCGGCATGGGTTGAAAATTTGCGAAATCGTGCCAAGGACTATATAGCATAAGAATGCCGAGCAGAACAGATTCTGCTGTATGCCAGATTGCCTGCGAACAGGTGGAAACTACACAAAAGATGGGACGGGAAAAATCCCGAGTATCAGGGGCTCGGGCAGTCCTTGGGGCTTCGGTTAAGCAGTGTGTTTCACTTGACTGGTACTTGGCAGCTTGTTGTGAGAGATACTCATAGGCTGTAAAAAGTGTTCATCGTCTGGAGAGCTGTCCCGGAGTTGCCTTCATGGCCTCTCGTCCTTGCCTAATCGGAATTAGAAATGATGAGAAAACAAATGTCCGAAGCCATTGAGACTTCAATTGACATCAAATGAGACGGTGCTCCTTGCGGGGTTGTGCTTCTGGTCCCACGACTTGTGAGAAAAGATTGTCTCCCTGTAAGATAACCATCACACTTGCTGTCGGTGGTTGCCATAATGCAACCTCGTGAGGCATCATTCTGCGATAGCCCTTGCTGTCGAGGTTGACGGTCGAGCTATCGTCGTTGCTGGTAAAAAGTCCATGGTGGTGGCCGTTAACTCTCTGAAATAGCTTGATGTAGGGGATGAAACCTGGGATTTGAGACATCGTGATGGGCCAGCACGGTCTCAGATTCACCTCCTGAATGAGGTGCAGGAACTCTCACGCATACGAAGACCAGGATAAGGGGATGAACCGGAGACGTAGCCGGACCTTGTCGGCCAACCAGGCCTCCTGGCCAATCCCAGTTTTGGGAGCTCTACGCCGTTGCCATTCGGAATCCATGGATCCCCCTGGTCATGACGCGGGGGATGAGATCTTGTTCTTCGCCCATCACTGATTGCTGCAACGTTTCGAAACGTCATTCCAGGCGCCTCGCGTCTTGTCCGATCTGGTCGGCGACGTTTCTGTCCTCGCAAACGCCGGCCAACGAAACTCTTGTTGAAATTGATTTGTTGGTCGGCTTCGTCGGATACCCCAACATGACATGATCCTCCACATGCTTCAATGGCACAGCAGGATTGGCGACCCTGCCCGGACCCATGAAGACACCTGTTGGTTGGATCTAAATCGGCGCGATGATTCTAAGCAGTCGTGCGCATTGACCTCGAGGTCTAATTGCAGGTCTGTGAGGAGACAGGGCTTTTGTGAGCGGACACTGTTTGCGACTTCGTTATCTGTTTCGACGACTTTGGTTCGCTGGCACCCTGGACCGATGTTAGTAAAATGACGAGCGTCAACCGGACCCCGAACACACGGGCAGATATGCAATGACTCCTGATCACTCCTGCCGACCTCAAAAGCTGCTGTCCGTTGTAAGGAACACCTTGTGAGAATTGATCGTAGATGGTTGGGATATTTCGGCGTGCATGCCGAACTTAGTCGAAACGGAACCACCCCACTCCATCTAGGTACTCCCCGAGCTCGAGCAAGCTGGCCATCCGGCGGGTCTGTCGACCTGGGATGGTCGGCGGTTTTACTCAGTGAGATACAGGGCAACGAGTCCAGATGCAAAAGTTGGGCAAATTGCTGGGAGCTGTGACAGCTCGTAGATATAGGTGTTCCGATGATTAAAAGGGGTAATGCTTGGTGTTTTAACGTTGGTATTGACTTTCACAGTGACAGAAGTCTAATTCGCCAACCTCGGTCAGGGTCCAAAGACTCGCGTCCATACAGGATCGCTAGCAATGTTGCGCCTCACCCTCATGTTGGTGGATCCGATCGAAGGTCAAGGAGATTGCGAGCTGACTGTGAGATGGTCGCCATCATCGTCAGGGTTGCATTCCCGGTGCCCTACAGTAGTGCGAACGGTTAGCCTCGAGTCAAGAGAGAATCTCCCGCCCGAGCAAATAAGACCGGCTCCGAGACCGGGCGGCGACCAGTGGAGTTCTACAGAAACTTGCGAGTCGTGGCACCAGTCGCGAGGTTATGAATCTCCATCTTTGCAGTAACAATCGCATTCTTGGGCTCAAGACCACCATCGCATCGAGACGTCCTGAAGATCGGACAAGTGTTCCAGGATCATACACAGGCCTCTCCTCGCTTCATTTGTCACCTCTGCCACAGGTGTTCATGCGAATCTTCCTAGGCCTTGGGACTGTAGAGAGTCGCCAGGCGTTTGGAAGTTAGAGTGGGAGGTGAGGTCGTCCTGGCTTCCAGGACATACCTGGTCTGCTGAGAAGGTCATTCATGCATTGACAAACAGCAAAGGCCGACTAGTTGCGCTTCCAGTCTGCTGGCGTATTTTCGAGCTCAATTCCAATGGCCGTGACCCATGGCCTCTAACGCAATCTGGTCGGCCGATCTAGCACGGTGCAGCTCATTGAATCGAGGTGGTCAGGCGGTCTGCTCTGTATGAGGCTTGTGGAGATGGTTGTTTTAGCAAGGCGGGCGGTTACCGGCGAGCGTCAGCCGAAACGTGAACCGGACGAGAACTAGCGGCCAGCACAGATCCAGTGAGCTAGCGTATACCAAAGAAGAAGAAGCATACATGCCCAATTGAACAGGATAGCACGGCAAGCATAATGTCTTGGATGACACCAGAGACGAGCCGAGAGTTGGACCGTTGATCCTGGGAGTAGAGGAGGCGCAGAGCGACATGCCGGCTTGGGGTCAGAGCGGAACAAGGCTGCTCGACGTTGACAGACGAACAACGCGAGTTTCGTGCGTCGAGTTGCTGGCGGACGGGTTGGGAAAGCAACGCGGGGCAGAGATCGCCATGGAGCGACCAGGAGGGTGGGTGCAGGGGCCTCGTTTGGCACGCTGATCGCCGGCAGTGGTAGAGGGGGGCGGCCTGGTTGAGTCTTGCAGTGAAAGTGAAGTGTGAGTGAACGAAGGGGGATTGTGTGTGTGTGTGTGTGTGCGCGCGTGTGTGACTGGTGAATGGTTGTTGCAGTGCGTCCCTGATCATTAGGTCCATTGCGAGGCTCGGGCGCGGTAGGTGCCGTGACGGCGGGGATCCTCGAAAACGGATCCATCTATCTCGAGACGTGCGCTGCTCAAGCTGCCGTCGACAGGACCGGAGCATCACGACAGAGGTTGCCGCATCTGTTGACCAAGCGCGACTGGGGTGATGGCAGCTTGGCACACATGTTGGGTTGCTGCAGAGGTGATGATGATAGACCGGGAGTTGTGCCATGACACGGCCGTGACAGGCGGGAGGAAGTGGCTGCGTCAGACAAGCCCGGTGCTCCTGCTGCTCCTGTTGCTGCTTGATCGTTCACACGCAAACATGGGTTCAGTCAGAACCGTTCGGACTGATTGTCTGGATAAGGAAAGGACAAGCCTCTTCTGCGTGAGCCAGTAGCCGCATGAACCCTTTCTCATTTACCAAGCACAAGCGCAAGTGCACATGGGTGAGAGGGGGGGGGCTAGATGGGCTAGATGGGCTAGATGGGGTCCGCGAGGTTACTTCACGATGCCTGCCTAGGTAGCGGGAGCAGTACCCCTAGCTGGGCACCCGAGCACCAAGATCCCGATACCCTGTCTAGACCACCTGCCAGACCCCTGTCTTGTCCCTGGTACCCCGGTCTCGCCAGAGCAGGTGGGGAATGCGCTTGGTCCTTCCAGGGCTTAAGCGGTTTCATATCCGGGCTTCCATGCGGCAGCAGCACCCAGAACCCCCCAGTAGCTAAGTCCCCTGCACTTGCCTTGCCCCTCCCCATCACCGCTCACCAGCAACGTGCCTGCCTGGCAAGCCTGGCACATCACCTCCATCACCATCGAGACCTGTCTGAGCTCTGGGGTGAGGTCGACTCGAGTCAATCTCGGTGCAGACACCTCGTCTCAGAAATCCAACCCGCTTTTGTTTCCGCGCCTTCTGTTTCTTCTCGCTAGGTCCCCGGCTCCTGCCTCCTGCCCGTCCTCATTCTCTACGCCCCTGTCCCATGTCACTTGCCTCCCTACCCTGCCCCCCTGATCCGCCAAGCCGAGTCCCTCTTGCTGGAGCCCCGTCTTTTTCGTCTTCCCTGTCAAGAGAACGACTCACATATTAGCCTCTGCATGTCGCCCATCATCACCTATCCGCCACCTTGGCTCTCCGATGCTCAATGTCGTACTCTGCGCTCCGGTGCACTTAATAACCTTTTCCTTCTTTTGCTCTCCACCTCTTCCGCCGTATCCTGGCCCTGTTTGCATGAGACATATATAGCCTCAGCCGTCCGTTTCTCCTAATAGTGCGGCAACATATTCGTCCTTCACGCCAGTCCCGTCAGTCTAGCTGGTAACTGGGTCCATCATCCTGGATCAAGCTGCCTGCCGACCATCTACCTCTTACACGGGCACACACGACGAACACCCCTGGCCTCCTCTCCCTCAGTACCTCGCCATGGCACACATTGCTACCTGTATGGTCGAGGCCGACCTCGACAGGGCTGCCGGACCTGGAAACGGACACCTGATCACCGGCCTTATAACTAAACCTCCTTCTCCCACACCCTCTAGTGACTCGGTATGTCGCCCCGTCGATGCCCTTCACGCCCATTGATGCGACCGGATTACTTACACAATCTTCACGCATACAGTCCTCTACCTCATCTCAGGCTTCCGAGCAGAAGCCCCACGTCTGGAGAATGCAGCAGACCCAGCAGCAGCAGCAGCAGCAGCCCGATGTCCGGAAGTACCAGCTCTTCCCCAAGGGCAGGCCGCAGCCGGCCCCGGTGGCTAAGGCCCTCGACCCCGAACAGGCCAGAGCCTACGCACTTGGGCAAGCCGCACTATCAGAGAAAGACAAGGAGAAGACGAGCGGCGGCGGTCTTCGTGTCCGCATCAAGGAGCACAACCTCATCCGCAGGCGCAAAGTGAGCGTTCCCGAACTGGGCCCCATGACCACCGTGCAAGAAGTTGCCATGGACTCTCGTAAGCACCGCACCATATTTCTGCTTTTGAGCAACCGACTAAACTTTCTAGCTACCATTCCCGGCAGGCCGCCGCTGCATGAGAGGTCCATCAGTGCACCAGGCAACAGTTGGAGGCGGCTCCACGTGGCTGAAGCCGTCGCTTGTGTTCAAGACTCTCTTGATGAAAATGCTGAACTAGAATTTTCGCCTACTACCGAACCATTGTCCTACCAACGATCAGCATCAGAGGCCCCGAGACAGCCCATGTCGCCGAAAAACCTCGCGCCTCTCGTTATCCCCCCTCCTCACACTGGCATGTTTTCTGGGCTGACGCGCCAATTGTCACTGAGCCGCCTCCGCTCGGGAAATACGCCGTCCGACTCGGTGCAGCGTTCGGCTCGCACTGACGACTCGCCTCTGTCCCGAACGCCCTACACCCCCTTGACAGCATCCACCTCGCTGACAACACCAATGTCCTCCACAACGACGCATTCTGCCGTTGCGCTGCCCACTCCCGTGTCAGCGCCCCTCCACGATGTGCGAGCGTCGCCCAAACCGTCGGAAGTTGGAGCTTTTACTGGATCGAGCAGCTCCAACAACACCCCCAGGAAAGAAATCGAATCCCGGGCTGTGCCTATGGGACATCGCAGAGGGCAATCAGAAACGGGCAGCATTATGGAACGGGGTCGCCCTCGAAAGCGAACCGATCGTAAGGATGGTTCAGTATCCGCTCAGCGGGCTGAATCGGCACGCACTCGTAGCACCGACCAAAAGGCGTTCGAAGAGCTGCCCTCTGGGTGCAGAGCCAGTGAGGCCGCGAATCAGATAAACCAGATTGAGCTTCTGGCTCTTCAGAAGCAGGCCTTTGGCCAAGCTTCTCGATTCGAGGTTCTCAGAAAAGAAGATGTCGAGTCATTGTCAAGGGTATGACCGCCAAGCCACCCGCCCCTGAAGGATGATCCTTGCTAACATGGTTTCAGGAGCTCCGACAACTTGATGAGAGGACTGAATACCTGCGCCGCACTTACCATTCGCTGAGGGCCGGTCGCCGCAATCTCCATTCACGGATCTGTCAGTACCTGCGCTCCCCTCGCGTAGCCCGATTCAGCACCGATTCCATGCTTAAGCAGGAAGAGGCTCTCGGCGAGCTTGATGCTTCCATTGACGACTGGGTCAACAAGCTGGAACACGCCGAAAACCGCCGTGCTCGCGTGCGCCAGAAGCTCCTGGAACATGTGGCTGCCGCTGCCATCCTTCCCAACATGGTTGCAACCCCGGCGAGTGACACTCTTCAGCAAGCCATGGGTGCCCGCTGTGTCGCGGCTGGCGTGGGCAACATCTCGACTCCTCCTCGTAGCCCCACTAAGAATGCTGTTCCACGCGCTAGCAGCAACTCTCCATCGCCCCAGCGCGTGATTGCACACGTCCCGAGTACTATTCTCGAGGATCCTGCCAAAGAAGATATACTCGGCAGCAAGGCCAGCATCAAGGAAGATGCCGAGGCAGCGCAGCGTCGCGTAGACGTGGAAAGCATTCGTGTATACGCCGACAGCGACGTCTACGCTCTACTTGCTGACGTGGAGAGCGAGATCGCCAAGATGAGCGCTGATTCACGAGAGGAGTCGAGCAGCCCCCTCACGGCTGATGAGCGGAAAGACATACACCGCGCTCGTAGCCACGAAATGCTGAATGGCAGAGCCGAGGATACATCATTCCTTGCTCCACCAACGCCAACCGGGCCCACGGACCCGTTTAACGACACCAAAACAACTTCCGCAGATGGCGAGACATTCTTCCTAACCAGCGCCGTTTTCAAGCCCTGAAACCACCACACAGAATCTCGGAGGGCTTGGAACGAGTCGTTTCCTTTCTTCGCCTTCGCAACATTTTTGTATTTCCTACCACGCTCCCTACGTCGCAACGACTTTTCACGGCCAGTCTGCTCTACGATTCTTTGCTTTGAGCCTCTGCTCCAAATATCAGATACCCATTCGCATCGGCCTCTCAGGTACTTGGCATGTCTTCGTTTTTTTCTTTCCACCTGATATACTGCATATAACGTCTTCGGCTCATTGGTTGGTGTTATGGGCGTTCTATTTTCATGCCAGCATGATGACGATTTTTCTTCTTTCTTAACCATGTATTTCATAATTGACTTAGCATTGCCCATTGGCACTTTGGAGTCTTACTGTATAGCAGGGGAGGGCTGAGACAAGGTGGGGGGACATATGTTGCGTACAGTGTTGGCTCGGTCGAGTACGAAAGGCTACACACTCGACATTTGAAGCCTTTGGGGCATCCTCTCGTGTTTCGGACTACGTAAAGAAAAGTAGGGAAGAAGAAGAAGAAGAAGAAAAAAAAACATGTCACCAGTATTCCAGGTTCTCGTTGATCAGTATCGGATGAAAAAAGATCAGCAGGAGTGCCGTTCGCTGTTTTTGACATCAAACGGGGGGTAGGCCAATGGGCGAACGGCTGACATGGTAGTGTTTCTCAATCAGGTCGATCAGCAAAGAAGTCTCCGGTCGCCTCGTGGGTTTTGAGCGGCACTGAAGCGCTGATCACGTCAATCCCCAGCGATCGGCAGTGCTAGGGCTGTCTGTCGGTGGAGTTGCGAGAGCGTCACAACAATGCGTGACGGCCTTACCCGGCCGACTGCCTAGATAGCTCGAGTCTTTCTGTTTTCCAACGAAACGAGCGACTTGTTGATACCATGATGGGAGGCACCACCAAAGCGTCCAGACCATGGCCAGTTGTTTTCAAGACTCAACATGCGAGGGTCGTGGAGTCGCTGCGAGTTGCTCGCCCAGGGTGATAGGCCGATTTGGGGGTCCGATCCCCAATGTAACATGGCAGAGAATCGAACGAAGACTGCCGCCTCTCGTGCCTGCCATCTCATTGTCAATCTCATTGGGGCCGTCGCCTCTCTCCGGGTGCAACAAAAGTCAATCTGGAAGAGGTTCCAACGGTCAGCGATGGCGAAGCGACGTTGGAAACGGGTCAAGGCCCGTCGTGGCGCGTCTCTAGCCCCGTCTCACAAGAGGGTGGAGTGGGGGGAGGGGTGTCCAGGGAGGGTGAGGACCCCCCAGAGACCTCGTCCCTATCATCCATCCCCCCCCCGGCCCCTTGTGTAAGACCGTCCCGGGTCACTGAAAGAATCACCCCCGCCCCCTGGGCGTGCAGGAGCACCCTATACCTCGCCTCCTCCTCGCTTGGCACCCGACCTTGAACTCTTCCACTGCAGCGGGTTCCCCTGCAGCGGTTCCCCTGCAGCCAGCGTGCCCGACGCACACCTCCCCCCTGGGGCCGGCTGCGCTATCCTTCCTGGTGGTTCAGGCTCGCCCAGACCCGTGGGACGAACGGGCATGGCAGACAGCGCGAACGAGGGGGGAGGGGGGGCGATGGGGCTACTTCGACTGCATCTTGCGCTACCCACCCATGGTCGGTACCACACAGCGCCCGCGTCGGCGTTTGAGCTGGAGAAATGGAAGGTCACATATAGCCCTGTGATGAGAGAGAAACAAACCCCTACGTACTTTGCCTTGGATGACCCGGCCAGCCTCGAACGCCTCCTCCGAAGGGCTTGGTGGTTCCAGACTTTTCTAGCCGGTCCTCCTCGCCAGCAATCTACATGGTTGTGATCAACCTGGAGGAGGGCCTCGCCGGCTGTGTCGAAGCAAGAGGAAAGGGGTATTGCGTTGGTGTTCTGCTTGGTTCTTCGCTCCGTCTCTGTCTCTGTCTCTGTGTGTGTGTCTCTCTCTCTCTCTCTTCTGCCTCCTCACTTCCTTCTTCCCTTTCTTGTATCCCTCTTCGCCCCGCCTACAGCTGACAGGGGACTCTCCCCCCACCCGTCCCCCGAAGAAAGGTTTTGTCAGGACGTGTCTAGAACACACACAAGGCGGCGAGAAGGAGGAGGGGGCGAGGAGGAGGAGGAACAGAAGAACAAGAAGAAGAAGCAGAGGGAAGTGACGACATGAGAACCACAGGCGCGTTGGAGAATGATGGGCAACGAGTAAGAAGGCGTCAGCGTCTCGGAATCCGGTCGCCAAGAGGAATGGTCGGCTCGGAACATTCAGAATTGGGACGAAACCGCAGGAGGATCAAATTCCGGGCCGCATGGTTGTTGGGATGAACGTGGTTTCGAAGGACAAGAGGAGACGGAAGAGAGGGGAGGGCGGGGTGATGGTCTCGAGTAGAGGCTGGTTGCGAGGGACGCCTTTCTTGGCTGCTGTCAGACGCGGAGCCACGTGTGTTTGATCGTGTCTCCCAGGATTCGATACCCCACGCCACACATGCTGGATGCCTTTGAGGAGGCGTTCTGAGAAATCCACCTCCCGGGGGGTTGGCAGGGTCGAGTCACGGACCGAGGCCCTTCAAGCGATGCAGCTCCTCCTCCCTAACTACCTACATACCTCAGCATCCTGTCAGTAGGCATGAAGACTACCAGCTGAAGGACGAGGTGGTGGTGAGCCGTCAGAACTCCTCCCCCCCCCCTTCCCCCTCACCTATGGGAAATGAAGTTGCGGGAGGGGGTCAATCAGGGCGGCTGACTCGGTGTCGAACGCTGTGGGTATGCTCCGCGTGCGCCCTTCATTTTGGGGGGAGGTGGTATTTCTCATGGGGCTGTGGGGACCCCTGATGCATGATTTCCCTTCACATAGCCAGGCTTCTAGCGATGCTATTCGCGAGTTGCCTCTGCCCTTGGCTTGGATCTCTTGCCTTCGCTCAGTTAAGCGGGAGAGGGAGGTAGGATACGCCCCCTCTCCTCTCTCTTCCCACTCACACGGCATCTGCCGTTGGAGGGGGGGGATCAAACAATGGCCTTATTAATCGGCTCCATCAGCACCACGTGTGTGACGTGAGCCAAACCGGCCGCAGGGAATTGGGGCTTTGCATGTTGGCGAGACGATTATTGATCGTCATATAGAGAGGTCCACCACGGACGTTTTCCACTTGCCGCACAACGTCGCCAGACGCGGGGTCAGCCTGCGTGTAGGGATGCAGTGGGCAGGACCTCAGGTCGCAGGAGGGGGACCGAACTCCAAGGCTACCTACCCAAGGCAACGCCACCGCGTCGTCGCGGACCCTGGGCCAACTTTTCGGAGCGGCCGAGGCGAAAGTTGGCCATGACTATATATCACGCAGACCAAAGCGAGATGAACCTGTCTGCCCGGCGGCCTGACCTACCCTGCTGCGAAGCCTCGAGCGTGCCCGACGGGAACGGTCCGGTTCATGCCTCTGCGGCGGAGGCTGGTCAGCTTTGCCGCGACGTCTTCCGTGCACGCGCGGTGATGGACCTTTTGGAGGGGCAGACGCTTGGATTCGAACCCCTCCTTTCTGGCGTGGCGGTGTCGAGTTTCGGCAGTTGGGCAGGCCTTGATGATGAGGATGAGGAGGCGGAGAGGAGGAAGAAGATCATGGAGAGCGCTGGCAGCGGTAGATGCATCTATCTGCATTTGCAAAGTCAAAAATGACGGTTTCAAGACACCGGCTGTTCCACATGCTGCCGATGAAGAGACGCCGACGGACCTTTTTGATGGATGACGCGGAGTGGAGGGGGGGGGCGGCGTCTGGTCGGCTGAATGCCTCTGAGACTGGTGTTTTCTGATCTCTCTGCGTGCCCTTGGTTACTGACGTGGGATCCGAGGAGGACGGACAGAGGGAAGCCAGCTTGCTCAACTTGTGTGTCCTGGCTCTAGTGCAATAGCAGGTCTGCCTGAGCGACCTCGCGTGTGTACAATGTGCTGTAGCGGCAGGATTGCCAGAAACGCTTGCTCACACAGGAGTCGTCTGTCTGATCTCGAGGAATGCAAGTGCTGCTTTTATTTTTAGGAAACAAATACTTGGTTAATCATCTATGCTACATGACTCTGGAAGTGCAACTCTACTTTGTGATCCTCCGAATATAATACACAGCGTTAAGAAAAGATTTTGGGGGCACAGAGTCTCCCTTGAGCGCCAGTTTGCTCTCATTATAAGATCATCATTATAGTCGTGCAGGCAGGCCACCATATGTGCGTCCCGGCAGGTGTATCGACAAGACAAAGAAAAGACTAGGTGGTGCGTGTAGCCCGGGTCTACCGTACGTCAAGGAATAGATCATCACCCCTCCTGGTCGGGGTAAGCGTAGGGTGCCATCCAGGGGTCGTCGGGGGCTGCAGCGACTGCTCGTCTCGGGAGAAGGTGTTGGTGTTCTCCTGCTCGCCGTCGCGGTTGTTGCGGCGCCACCGGCTGCCTGCCGCCAACTCGTCGCTCTGCAGAGCCAGGCCGGCCGCGCGCTCGCTGCCCAGACGCTTGGTGGCGAGAGAAGAAAACGAGGAGCACGAAGAGGATCCGTCAGAGCGATTCGGCCGCGGGAGACCAGGCCTCTGCTGCTGCTGCTGCTGCTGCTGCAGGTGCTGCTGCGGGTGCCAGTGGTACTGGTGCTGGTCGTGGTGCGTCGTGGGCGCCGACGGCGCGGGGCCGTCGTCGTCCCAAGGCGCACGGTAGGCGGTCGTGTTCTCGGGCGCCCAGAGCGCGCGGTGGACCTGATGGACCAGTTGCGGATCTGTCGGCCCCTCTGTCTCGTATATCCTGGCGGCCTGTGCCTGCTGCAACGGGACGTCGGCCCTCTGCGGTTGCGGCCGCTGAAGGCGTAGTGGTTGCGGATGCGGCGAGGACGACGGCGAGCGGGATGGCGGTACCATACGCAACGTCGGCGAGCCTGTTCTGAATTGTGATGGATCAGGACGGGGCAGCGACAACAGCCCGCCTGGCGATGGCACAAGCTTCTTTCGGTCGGGATGCCGAGAGGGCACAACCTGACTTGCCATCTCGTTCGGACCTCTGGATGCTGCTCCAGCGGCCGGCTGCATCAGGCCGAGCGTCGGACTAGGCTGGCCGGGTGGAGATGCATACATAGGCCTAACGGGCGGCGGATTGACTTGCAGATTTGACCTGTTCAACCGTCCAGGAATCTCGGGGTAGGAGACTGGGGATCGCCCAACACCCGAGTATGGCGATTCGACCACGGGAGAGAGGCTGCCCGGCTCGGGTGCAGTACCATCGTCTCCATCGAAGCCTCCGCTCGAGCTGGAAATGGTTGTAGCTGATTGCTGAGACTTGTAGGAATCGTGGTGGTCAGTGCCGTCCTGGCTGACTCCTTTCCGGTGTGAACGGCTTTGACTGAGGCTGTTACTCCTGCGGCGCGGCGGTTCCGGGTGGGAGAAGCTCATGGGAGGTATTTGGTGACCAGGCAGACTCTGGGCTTGGGCATTCTGCTCTGGTCCGGTCCCGGGCCAGACAGTCAGGGGGCGAGCCGGCAGCACATCTTGAGCCGACTTGATGTGTGCTGGTGGAAGCAAACCCAAGCTCGTGGGTAGCGCAGGTCCCTTGGGTGCCGAAGGGGCCACTGGACTCCCGGCGCCGTGCCCAATGCCGACCTGTGAAGCTAGAGATGCATTCACAGCCGCCAATTTGAACGTCTTTCCGCTGGTGGATGCAGTCAATGGTGTTGGTGCCTCTAATTCAGCAAGCTCGGCAGCTTGGGCCTTCGATTTTGGGTTTCCTAGAATCCAATTGCCGTATGTGTCGGCGACATAATATGTCGTTGCAGACTGTGGGTTTGACGACGGAGGTCGCCAGACCTGTGAGAAACCTCGGCCCACCAGTGATGGGTGCCCAGAGCCATCCTCTTCGAATTCCGTCATGGTACTCTCGCGGAGGTTAGCATGAACAGGCGGTGGAGCTGTCAGCTGCGCGACCTGGGCTGCTTGAATCTGAGAGTCTGTCTGGTGATGGCGCTGTCTACCTTGCCCCTCGGATGCATGGAGGGCAGGGGGAGTCGATAATGTGAGGCTGACCTTGGGAATTGTCAATGAGAGCATCGGTCTTGGTGGCGAGTCTGGCTTCGGCGGTAAAAGCCTTGAAGTTCTTCGGTGGAAGGGAGACTTGACGACCAGCCTCTGCTCACTTGTCGGACGTGACACGGCCAAGCCGATGGCGTCTGGACGCCAGCTTTTTCTTGAATAGTCAACAGGCCGAAGCAAGGGTGATTTGCCGTGGATGGGTGGGGAGATGTGGAAAACATTGTCCTGTGCCTCCTTGGGGTAAAAACCCCAGGAGTCACGATTGGTGATGGACGTCGACCTGTTGTCGGATCCAGAAAGCTGCCTCTTTCTCCTTCGCCTGGCGAGCACAAACGCTGCTATCAATATGCCTGCAACTGCTGCAACACCGACTGAGAGGCCGACAAGCTGTGCCGTTCCGAGTCCACCAGAATCGTCATCGGTAGGCTCAGCTTGCGCAGGTCCTGGCGTAGGGGTAAATTGAGAGCTCGAAACATCAGTGGGAGTCAAATCTGAGGCGGACCCGGCTTCATTGGATGAAGTGGCCTCTCTAGTTGAGGTTGCCAGAGTCGTGATACTTGTTGTGCGAGATGCTGACGTAGGCGTACGTGATGTTGTCGCCAATGAGGATCGCGTCGAAGAACTCGTGGAGGTCTGGGGGGAAACCAGCTTGACGCCACCACCAGTAGCCGGGATGATAAAAATGGCCTCAATGGCCGTGTGTGTCGGGAGAGCGGCGCTAGGCTGACCAGCGCACATGAAATATGCCGTGTCTATCGTGTTCCCTTTGGTGGTCTGTTAGCATTCATTTGCTCATGTTGCTTCGCTGATTCGCCTCGGCTTCACGTACTATCAATCTCCCCAGCTGCGCAAGATCCTATCGACTGTTCCGCTTCGATACATTGAACTGCGCCCTCGCCAATGGTGAAACCTGAAGTGCCCGTCTCAGCACACAGACACTCGAGTGATGTAGTCGTGTCGCAAGACGTCTCGGCAAAGTTGTCGTTGAGAAAAGAGACGAGGCACCCGCTTGCGCAGTTTGGAACGAAGCGTGCGAGATGCCCCGTGAACCTGAATTGGTCCGCCGCAATGGCGATGCTGAATAGTGCAAAGGTCCAGAAAAAGCTGACAAACGGCTTGGGGACCATCCTAGGAAGGGACATCTTACACCGTTAGCGCTGCGCACAATGAAGCAATCGTCGTGTCAGCTCACCTGAAGACCTGTCCCATCCTTCATGCGTTGCAAGGAAATGGCGTTGAATCGCAGCTGGTTATTGAGAGTAGAAAACCCGCTAGAAGGTATGATCTGCAGCAGCACGGTCTGATGGACGGTGTTGATTATAGAATATTGAGTTCCAAGCCATAAAAGATCAACAGAAAAGGGATATCATTCAAGACGTCCAGCATCCCATGTATGGAACAGAATGATAAGCGGCCAGAGATGTGACCGTAAGTCCGGTCCAAGGAAAAAAATACAAGCTGCAGAATGAAAAGAATTAAGCTTCGCTTGAGAAGAGAAATGGGAGAGGAGACGAGAGAAGGAAGGGGGACCGGGCAAGTACGAGAAGATCTAGGGGCCCAGCGGTTCATGAAGAGATGGACATGCAGAGTGGTCGCGTCTGGCAACACGATGAAACTTGATAAACGAGTAGATGTACAAGCGGGTGGCCCGCGTCTACAGACCTGGGCTGCAACCATGACTGAGCCCCCGTCTCGGGGTTCTCAGATGCCGCTCGTCATCGTGGCAGGCTCCAGACTCGGCGCCAACAGAAGTGACGGATGGCCACCTTGCTCTCGTGTGATGCGCCTTCTGGTTTCTGCAGTCGCGTTGCACCGCTGGCCCCTGGTGCCTGTTCGTTTGGGGGCGCCAGGATGCGGAAGATCGCCAGGGCTGACGAAGGGGCGGCCCAGTACCCCGGCGTCACCTACGCAGAACCTCTGAAGACTGAGCGGAAGATTCGGGTGGAGCGGGCCAGACGCACGCCTCTAGTCGCTGGACGCCTCGCACACTCAAGTCTGGAACTCCCAGGAGCACTTGTCGGGCGCTCGCCAACAACAATGGTTGGCCGGGGCATGGCTGTTTCGGGGGCCAAGGTGTTCCATCTGGATGTAGGTCAGAAGGCTCTGCGGTACTTTCTCACCAGTCCAGCACACCACGTTGAAGAGTCCAAAGCCTGTCGTCCAATCGACTGGAGGGTACGAAGACGCTGGCATGCATCACGGCCGTTCGTGGTTGGATGTTGCCGATCCTGAATCTAGGCGCCCTGGTAAGCGCGGAGCGAAGCGCTGGATCGAAATATGACGTCTGAGTCACGTGTCTGTATTGAGTCAGCCTTCTCGTCCAATCATCATAGTTCATTTGCCCGTTTCGTAGTCGCCCAGCAAGCCAAACGCTGCGACTCTGCAGCCATGATGCTCACCGGCACGTTTCAAGGACGCTGTCAATCTCATCCCGAGAGCATGACGATACCGGAGACTTGCAGTTTGCTTCTCAGAGACCGATGGCGGTCGTCAGTGGCACATGATGACATGGGGGTTTTCCTGAAATGACTACGGAACGACCCCCAACGCAACCTGTCCATTGAATCCAGCTTGGGGCCGGATCGAGGAAATAGCGATCTGGGACGCGACTTAGACTTGGACTTGCAGAGTGGTGACATGGCAGAACTAGATTCTTCAGCTCCGACGCCGCCCCCGTTCGGGCGTGCTTGGCTCCATCGCTCACATGACAGGAGAATGAATGAAGAAATAGCTCATCGTTCCCGTAGTCTCATTCTTGGTATCTTGCGTGTCATCCGCTTCATCTACTTTTCACCAAAAACGGTCAGGCCATAGGCCTCACCTTGGCGCAGCTCCCTCGGCGCCATAAACCACCCGCCCTCTCCTGCCTTTCCCTTTGCTGACCATCGTTACCACCGTCGGCTCGCCAGCCTCTATGCGGGCGTCGTCGCAGTGGGCTCGGCGCTTGGAGCCGCTTCGCTGGCAGCAGCTGCTTTGGCAGCATCTGTGGCACTCGGAGCAAACGCAGCCTTGGCACGGTTGGACTTGATGACCTTTTGCACGGCTTCCTCGGCAGAGTCCCAATCAGACGTGTCGAGCTGGACGAGATCGATTTGATACAGCTCAGCAATTGCCGACAGAGCCTGGAAGCTCTTCTTGTCCGAGACAAAGCTGATACTGACACCGATGCGACCGAACCGGCCGGTTCGGCCAATTCGGTGAAGATAGGTCTCCGGGTCAGGCTCGGTATCGCCTCGTCCCTTCATGGGGATGTCGTAGTTGATCACCATCGAGACACTAGAAACGTCGATACCTCGGGCCAGCACGTTGGTTGTGAGCAAAACCTTGGAACGGCCGCTTCGGAACTCTTCCAAAAGTCGATCGCGATCGTTACCATCGAAAGCGCCATGCAGTGCCGCCACTCGGTGACCATCTGCCTCCATGCGCTTCTGGATTTCGTTGGCGCTCTCGCGAGTCTGTGGTAGAAGTGTCAGCATGCGGTTCGCTGAGTACTGTGACTGACAAAACACGTACCCTGACGAAGATGACCGAGGAGCCGATAGTCATGAGGCCGTAGAGTTTGACAAGATTCTCGTATTTTGAATCTTCGCTGTCACAGTCGATGTACATTTGCGAGATGCCAGACACTGTAAGCTCCGTGTGCTTGAGTCGGATCTGATCAGCGCCCTGGGCAAACTTTTCGGCAAAGCCCATAACCTTGTCGGGGAACGTCGCAGAGAACAGGAGGATCTGAATGTTACGGGGTAGAGTACTGGACGATGTTAATGTTTGATCAGCCGTGCGGGGTGGCGAGGATGGAGCCTTACCTCTTGACTCGGACACACTGATCACCGAGGCCTTGCTGGTCCAGCATGCTGTCGGCCTCGTCAATGACGAGGAGACGAAGCTGGGAGACGTCGAGTTGCCGGCGGCGAGTAATGTCCATGACGGTACCGGGCGTGCCCACGATAACATTGGCCTGGACAGGAGCGCCACGCTCCAGAGCGCCTGGGAGAGCAGCAGCAACCTTGAGACCCTCGCAAAAGTTTCCGATCTTGTTTATCACACCTTCGATCTGGCGAGCAAGCTCACGGCTGGGCGCTAGAACAAGGGCCTGAGGCTGGTTGGGTTGACTCAAGTCGATGCGAGACAAAATGGTGACGACAAAGGCAGCAGTCTTGCCGGTTCCCGACTGAGATTGCGCGATCATGTGACGAGGAGGGTTTTGGAGCATGAGAGGAAGGGCCTTCTCCTGGATCTTCGAAGGCTTAAAGTAGTTCAGGTTGAGGAGACCTTTGAGGATAGGCTCGGAGCTGTCATAACGAAAGTCAGAAACAATTCGGCACACTACACCCGTTTGTGGGGGACGGAACGGACAGATTCATCTCCTTGAAGGTCTTTGCTGAGTAAAGAGTGCTATCGGGATTCTGCTGAAGATCACCCAATTTGATGTCGACATCGTAGCTGTTCTCGACGAGGCCTGAGTCTGCGCCGTCGACCTGGGCGTCCTCAAGGTTGGCAGGGTCGCCCTCGGCAGGAGGGTTCGCGGGGGGGTTGGCCTCGGCCATTGCGCTTCGTCTGTTCGAAGTGAAAACGCCAGGCGGCTGCGTTTCAAGGTGACGGGCTTTTCGGAGCCGATCGATCGCACAGCCAGGTCGTTGCTGCTGCTGCCAAGTGCGTTAGACGAGGAGGGCGGTGATGGGGAAGCTGTGAGTACTAGGTAGGCGCGATTTCATGCGCGAGGATAGAGGTGGGGGGGCAGACGTACTGGGCTAACACGAACTGTGTGGTCGCTGAAGAATCTTGATCTCAGCACGAATAAAGCGGTAAAGCCGTGCTTTCGAATCGTGTTGAGCTGGTTTATCTTATGCACAGGTGTCAAAGACTTGACAGGTCCGATTCCCAAATTTGGGTGGAAATTCTGAGAGCTCCTTTCCAGGTGTTGCCTGACAGGAGCGGCAAACATGGCGGGGCAACAGCTCAGATCAGGTACCTCGCCGGGTACTGCTGGTGCTGGGCGCGGGGCATCACGGGCGTTTCTGCCGAAGATCTACCGTTCGAAGGAGCCCGGGCGTGCTTGCCTGCGGCTGCAGGAGGCAGCTCCAAGTACCAATGACTATCCCTGAATGACCTTCCTCTTTCCCCACATCCATTGATGGGCCGACAGTCGGTCGTCAGACCATTGGACCGAGCATCCGGAAAAAAGCCACAGGTGACGAAGGGCAAAGCGAGGTACCTAAGGTTAGGTACTTGGGCAAAGTACGGCCAGCTGTGCCTGACGTGAGGATAAGATCGACCCGGACAACCAGGAGCCTCCCACAACTACCTGCCCTACCTTGCCTTCCAAGGTACCTATGTACAGAGGCAGGCACGGAACGAAGGCTGACGACGTCCTGGCTTCGTAATCTACTTCACATCCAAAAAGAGTTCTGCTCGAGCTGGATGCCTTACCTTGATCACATTTAACCTTTCTGCCTCTGTTTCCATCACGAGTCTGTCTGTCTACCTATTTGACGTAGGTCAGGTAGCCAAGTTGAAATCCACCCGCCTGCTACCTCAACCCGTCTTGGACCTACCTCGACTTACCTACCTACATCCATCTCTCCAAGGCACCTCCAACTGAGGTGGTGCGCCTGTGCCTCGCATTCGCAACTTCTCGTTGGTGCCCACATCACTCCAACTCGACTGGTGCCAGTCCTTCCGCTTCGGGTCTCCGTGCCGTACGAACGACGCCTTGGCTCTGCCACTCTGGCTACCAAGAGGTACTTTCGGCCCTCCAACCCAGGCGGGGTTCATTTGAGGCCAGCACCGCCCACCCACCCAGCTTCTCCACGCTTTGCGCATTGATCTGTCTCTCGAGACTCTTCAATCACTTGTCGCATGCGCGCATTGGGCTTCAAGAGTCTCCAAAATGGCTGAAGTGGACGCCCTGCCCACGTTTGGCGCCGAATTGAAGGTACGTTCCAGATGCTCACGGCATCAAACACGCACCCGCGCGCACATACACACATGCTTCGTTGTCCCCTTCTCTGCCCCCTCGCCTGAGATCATGGACTGCGCCTTACACGATCCCATAGGATGGCTTCAAGCCCGCGAACGCGTGGGTCGGCCACGGCATCACCTGGCTCGAAGACATACAACAATTCTACCGGGAACGAAGCGCCATCGAGAAGGAGTATTCTGGAAAGCTGAATGCGCTGGCGAAGAAGTACTTTGAGAAGAAGAATAAGAAGACAGCGGCCCTCAGCGTAGGCGACACGCCCACCATGACGCCTGGCTCACTGGAGAGCGCATCCTTGACGACCTGGACGACGCAGCTGACGACGCTGGAAAATCGCGCCGACCAACACGATCGATATGCCAATAATCTCGTTTCGCAAGTGGCCGAACCTCTACGGTTCCTCGGCACGCGCTTCGAAGAGCTTCGTAAACGCCACGCCGACTTTGCGGCCAAACTTGAAGCCGAGCGCGATGCCCAATACGCCGATCTTCGGAAGGTCAAGGCCAAGTACGACGCATCGTGCCAAGAGGTGGAGAGTAAGCGCAAGAAGGCCGAATCCTCCTACGACAAGGCCAAGGCGCAGAGCTCGTACCAACAGCACATCTATGACATGAACAATGTCAAGAATACATATCTCATCGCCATCAACGTAACAAATAAGCAAAAGGAGCAGTACTACCACGAATACATCCCGGAGGTCATGGACAGCTTGCAAGACCTGTCTGAATTTCGCACCGTCAAACTGAATGGCTTGTGGACGGTGGCGTCGCAACTCGAAGCTGGTCTCCTCCAGCAGGGACATGGTTTGATGGAGACATTAACGTCGGAAATCACTCGAAACCAACCGCATCTCGACTCAATGATGTACATGCAGCACAACGTAGGCACCTGGCAGGAACCTGCCGACAAGACATTTGAGCCGAGTCCCGTGTGGCACGACGATGACTTGATGGTGGTCGACGAGTTTGCCAAGGTCTTCTTGCGCAACGTATTGGGCAAGTCCAAGGGCCAGCTGGGCGATCTTCGTCGTGAAGTGGACAAGAAGAGACGGGAGGTTGAGGGGGTGAAGACACTCAAGCAGCGAGTCCGCAGCGGCGCCGAAAAGAAGGACGAGGTCACTGTTGTAACGCAGCTCTTTGCTCTGCAGGAGGAACTGCATGCTGTGGACAGGAAGAGAGTGACGGCAGAAGTCGAAACGTCAACCATTACCTCGGTCGTCGGCGACGTGACGCTGGGTGCCAAAAACCATAACTTCAAGGGCCAAACCTTCAAGATTCCGACCAACTGCGATCTCTGCGGCGAGAGGATCTGGGGCTTGTCTGCCAAGGGGTTTGACTGCAGGGACTGCGGCTATACGTGCCACAGCAAGTGCGAGATGAAGGTGCCCGCCGACTGTCCTGGCGAGCAGACGAAAGAAGATCGCAAGAAGCTCAAGGCGGAGCGGCAGGGTACCGCAAATGCGCTGCTCAAGCCCTCCAATGGGACGTCAGGTCACACGGCAGAACTACCGAGCCTCAGCAGGACAAACACGATGAACTCGTTGAGCTCAGGATATGCACATAGCGCCCAGCGATCCGTTTCCGGTTCCATCTCGGGCCCCCGATCACCAATCGATGAGACACCACCGCCAGTCGAGCCGACGAGCCCAAGACCGACTACGGCCGCAGCATCGACCGTCAGTACGGCGACGGTGCGCAAAAACCGCATCATGGCCCCGCCTCCGACTGCATACGTCAGTGAACTGCCTGGCAGTGCTCCCAACGGGTCATCGTCGAGCGCAGACCACCAGAGTGGCAAGATGCTGTATGGTTTCGAAGCCTCGGGCGATGGAGAGCTCAGCATAGCCGAAGGACGCGAAGTCATTCTGCTCGAGCCTGATGGTACGTGGGAGCCATTCACGACTGACACTTTGACTGCTACTGGCGCTGACATGATCTGCAGATGGATCGGGATGGCTCAAGGTTCGTGCTGGCTACAAAGAGGGCTTGGTGCCGGCCACGTACGTCGAGATTATGGCAGCACCGACTCCGGCACCAGTCATAGCACAGCACACGGGAGCTTCAGGCCGGCCAGACTCGACGTATAGCAACTCTGGGTCGTCCGTTGGGACTGCGAGCATGGCGAAGAAGAAAGGGCCGGCGGTGGCGCCGAGGCGGGGAGCGAAGAAGCTCAAGTACGTCGAGGCGATCTACGAGTACACAGCACAGAGCGACACGGAGCACAGCATGGCCGAGGGAGAGAGGTTCGTGCTCATCAAGGAGGATCCAGGCGACGGATGGACCGAGGTCGAAAAGGGGGGTCAAATCAAGAGTGTTCCGGCGAGCTACGTGCAGGTCGTCTAGGAGGCACTTGCAGCGGGGGAGAAGGAGGAGGGCGGCCGAGGACTGTGTGGCCGCGAGACGGTCGGATCGCCGCGCCGTCAAGCACAAGTCGAGGCCACCGCGGAGAATCATCGGAACCGAAGTACGCCGACACGAGCGGCTCGGGGCCAGACGGCTGCTTCAGCCTCAACATGGCGCGCCGAGGGATTGACGAACGTAACGAGTGTACGGCTGGTACGGCGCGACTCGGGACTCCGAGAGCGACGCATGAAACGGCGGAGCGAGCATGGGACATGGGTGGCGCCGACGTGCCGAGCTATTGATTGATGGACAGAGCAGGCAGTCTTTGAACGCAAGGGCTGGGCCGGCACATTGTATCATGTACGTGCATGACCCGAGTATAAACGCATGGCAGAGCAGCCATCCATCGGCGCAAGGCGGGAGGTCAAGGAAAGGATGGGGGGCTGTCTGTCACCTTGGTGTCACCTTAGATTGTAGTTTCTGATCACACATTCATTCGGTTTGGGGCCCTGACTTCTGGGTTCTGGCTATGCCGTGTGACAAACCGGCCATCGGGGCCATGCCAGTGAGGTGACAAGGGCTCAACCTGGTCGGGGCGCGCCCAAGTCGAATGGGTGGGCGGCGACGATGGGACGCCATAGCGCGTGCGCGTCATCGTGGGAGGCTAGCAGAAGCGGGAGCATCGTCAAACAAGGTA
The DNA here is from genome assembly GCF_003724135.2 of Verticillium nonalfalfae. Taxonomy (NCBI): domain Eukaryota; kingdom Fungi; phylum Ascomycota; class Sordariomycetes; order Glomerellales; family Plectosphaerellaceae; genus Verticillium; species Verticillium nonalfalfae. The sequence continues at coordinate 22,862 of NW_021167355.1, read as the reverse complement.
GGTACAGGTAAGGTATGTTGCGGCGCAGCGGGTGACGATGCACTGGCGCAAGCTTCTTTTCCAGGGAGAGCAGAATGGGGGGCCAATGACGGGTTGGCAGTGGACAGGGTGGACAGGGGGGGAAGCTGCCCACCTACGATGGTTACTGTGCTAGGTACTCGGGTAGGTACCTACAGTACCTAGGTAGAGCAAGGACCTACCGGGTAATTAAGGTAGTAGGATCAATTGAACAGGAGCTGTTTGCTGCTGTTGCAGGGGTGGGGGACCAGCCGAGCTTAAATTTTAAGGACCGACCTGCTTTGCCTGCCTCTCTGTATGAAGAGACCAGGCTCTTCTATTTTGCCACGGACAAACCAGGGATGACGGAGCTAAGATTGCGGTCGACCGGAAGTTGATTGTTGTTTTCCTTGGCGCACCACAGCGTGTGTCATGATTCCCGAGGCGAAGAGGCCGATCAATCTTGGATTGGCATGCACAGCCCCGACAACTAGGACCGCATCGAATGGGCGAAAGTATTCGGGGGAGGAGGGGGGGGAAGACGACTCTGATTTTATTATTGCCCTCTCAGACGGCCGTTGCTGCTGGCTGGCGTCTTGGCTGAACAAGCGAGAGAAGACGCGTCGTGGGTGCATATCGTATTTTCTCGAAACCGATGAGCGATGCGGGTGGGTGTGGGTGCCAATGCGGGCCCCTGGTTGCATGGCGACTGGCAGCGATGTTGGGACTAGTGCGTCATTAAGGTTGGTGACAGGGGGGCACGTTAGTGGCGGGAGCTCGTTCATTGGAACCTAGGTGGCCTGCGATAACAGGTACCACGACTTGCACGACCACCGCTACTTTCCGGGGAAAGTATGGCGAGTCCAGGGGGGGGAGGGGAAAGAACAATGTCCAGGCTGAACCACAAGAATCCAAGGGAGTCTCACAGGTTGACTGATTGACTGCCTGGTTGTGGTACAGGAACGAGGGTCAATCTCCTCGGCGGAAAGAGATAATGGGGGACAGCGAAAGAGGCAGGTTTGATGAACACGCCTTCCTCAGGCTAGCAACGCTACTCAAGGCCAAGTAAGTACCGGCCGGCAGGGACGAGGCATTAGGACAAAACAAAATGGGAAGGCACGATGTCTTGGCAGCACAACCATGGTGGGCAGCACCAAGGCGCCAACAATCTGCACGCCTCTGGGCTACTCTGGGCTACTCTGGGCACCCGCATCATGCCATCAGGACAAGAAGACCCGTCCCTTCCTGCCCATTCTCCCCTCGTGCCCCCTTCTCTCTTCTCCTCCTCCACCTCATCATCGGGCTTTACCACCTTCTAATTCCACGAGACGACGCGTAGAAGAGTCAACTCGCTCGCTCTTTGGTTGACTTCCCTTGCTCGTTCCTGCCATTGTCGCCTTTTACCAACATTCGCTGGCATTTCACTCTGTCCCCTCACTCTCTCGGGACCCTTTCTTCTTCTTTTTTTCTTCCCCTCTCCGCACATCCCGGCAGTATCACCACGAATCGATAGCAAATAAACTGAAACATGAAGGCCGCTATTCTTTCCGCCCTCGCGGCTGTCACCATCGCCGATGCTGCCTCCAAGACGACCCGGCAGACGCCCGACAGGACTCGCTCCCTGCCCGCCATTTCCGTGTCGGGCAATGCCTTCTGGGCCGACGGCGAGCGCTTCTATATCAGGGGCATCGACTACCAGCCCGGTGGTGCGGCCGCTAACGAGGACCCTCTCATCGACACGGAGGTCTGCTCCCGCGACATTGAGCGCTTCCGCCGTCTTGGCGTCAACGCCGTCCGCGTCTACTCCCTCGACAACAATGAGAACCACGACGAGTGCATGGACCTGCTGGCCGACGCCGGCATCTACCTCATGGCTGATGTGAACAGCCCGGACTACTCCATCAACCGCGAGGAGCCACACCCCTCTTACAACGCCGACTACCTCCAGTCCGTCTTCGCCACGGTCGAGATGTTCGCCCAGTACGACAACACCATGCTCTTCTTCTCCGGCAACGAGGTCGTCGACAACGAGAACAACACGGATTCCGCTCCCTACGTCAAGGCCACGACCCGCGACATCAAGAACTACCTGCGCGCCCGCGGCCTGCGCCAGGTCCCCGTCGGCTACTCGGCCGCCGATGTCGCCTCCAACCGCAAGCAGACCGCCGACTACTTCAACTGCGGCAGTGACGATGCTCGCAGTGACTTCTTCGCCTTCAACGACTACTCGTGGTGCAACACGGACTTCCTGACGGCTGGCTGGGACCAGAAGGTCCAGAACTTTACCGACTATGGTCTGCCCATCTTGTGAGTGTCGTCATGTCTCACGTGCCTCTCGACCATGCTGGACTGACCTCTCTGTAGCCTCTCTGAGTTTGGCTGCATCACCAACGGCGAGCGCACCTTTGGTGAGATTGAGTCCCTCATGCACAGCAACATGACGTCCGTGTACTCTGGTGGCATGATGTACGAGTACTCCATGGAGGACAACGACTACGGCATTGTCGACATTGAGAGCAACGGCGAGATTGAGGAGCGTGACGAGTTCCAGAACCTCGCCGACGCCTTCAGCCGCTGGCCCGCTCCCAGTGGCAGCGGCAGCCCCGCCCACTCCACCACCCACTCCGTCTCTTGCCCGACGCAAAACTCGCTGTGGGAGGTTGATGGCGATGAGATCCCCACCATGCCGGAGGAGGCCGAGCAGTACATGCAGAACGGCGCCGGCGAGGGTCCCGGCCTCCGTGGCCCCGGGTCCCAGAACGCTCCCGACAGCGGCACCTCGACCGGCGGCATCGCCAGCGGTGCGCCCTCGCCCACGGGCAGCGAGGCTCCTCGTCGCAGCAGCGACAACGGTGGCAGTGAGGACAGCAACAACGACAGCGCCGCCCGCGGTCTCGTTATTGAGAAGGACATTCTCATGGTGACTGGTGCCGTCGTCGCCTTCACGCTCTTCGGCGCTGTCCTTCTGTAAAGACGTGTATCTTGGAAGAAACCGGGTCAGAGGAGCTTCTTGACTTGTTTTTTTCGGGGGGTTGTTTCGAGAGGCTTTTGGGCCCCATCTGGTTTGCTCTACGAGATAGGGTTGATTCGGCGTCGGCCAGCGCTAGATGCTGCTTCGTCGGGGGCCGTGATGACTGGCGTCCGGTTTGCGGGGAGGCTCTCTTGTGAGGGTCAGCTGTATACACATGTACATACCTTTTTGGCACACGCACAGCAACACAGTATAATGGACATGAACTCGATTGTGAGACCTTTTGCTTGTCCGTGTTTACAAGCGTCATGGCGTGCTATTAAGCCTCATCACCTCATCACCTCATCCATTTCAGTCTACGTTCCTTCAAGGTAGGAGAAGTGACTAGGTTTCCGAGTCTGCTTACGAGCGAACAACAATCTTGAGTTGCCGCGTGCTACCTCTAGGTCATACATCTCAATCTCCTTTTCCTTTCCCCTTTGGTGGCCCTTGGTACATCGGTCTGACCTTGGAAGTCCGCATGCGTGTGCTGTACTGTTCCGCCGCCGTTTCATCGGCGCTTGTATCCGACTTTATGTAGCTGGGCTCTTCCTCCTCCTGCTCTTCTCGCACAGTCTGGCCGAGGACGCATTCACGCTCCACGTACGGGTCTGCCGTGGTCCAGCTGTGGTGGCTGTTGGCAGATGTGCTCGCAGCTTGACGCCTCAGATTGCCCAGCTCCACCATGTCGTTGCTGCCGCCGGAACCGCCGCTGCGATGCAAATGTCCTCGCCGCGTACTCTCCGTCACGCTGCGTTGGCTGGGTGATCGTGACACGAGTTCCCGGACATCACGCACAACGTCAAGCGCTGCTCGACCAGCGCTGACATTGGCGTCAACGAGCTTGTTCTTTCGTCGAATCTCAGTCCAGCGCGTCATGGGGCCCAGCTCGAGGATGTTCACACGGCGCGTCTTGGCTACCGGATTGCCAATGACGATCGGACGCCACGGCTCGTCTTCGGCCACGGCATCGTCGGTTCTGGGTGTGCCTTCCAGCATCGAGGCCCGGCGGTGTAACGATTTGCGACGGACTTCAGTCCAGCGGTCCATCTCAAAAGACTTGCAGGCTGGAATGATTTGAACCTCCTTGAAACGGATGAGTCCAATGAGAAGGAGTACTGTCAAGACGAACAGTATACCTGACACCACACCTGTCGCGGCTCGCTGCCCGAGGTTTCGCAGAGAGAGGCCGCCAAGAGTTGAGGCTCCTGCTGCAAAGACAAAGGCAAAGGTGTGGCACAGGGCAAGGCCAGCACTAACTCTGGGGAATGAGGAATAGTTTGTCCTCTTCTTGGACGTGGCCGACTCCTCTCGCGGATGTCCAATCATTCCTGGCTGCAGGTCAGATGTGTCAAAAGTTTCCATGATGAACCCATTGCACTCAGAAATGGCCAAGCAGGAGAGAAATCCTATGAGGGCGGCGACGATGGCGGGAACGCTCGGGTGCATCGGGGGCCCCTCCGAGACCATGGTGTAGATGAGGCCAGCCAAAGGCAGACCAATTGCGAAAATGGTACGGCGGAGGAGATGAGATGTCCAGAGGAACTTGTTGTCAAGGGTCATCCTGCTGGTATTCTGCTCACGGTGCCGCGCGCGCGAGAAAAGGTTGGCTTTCTGGAACGGAATCCCCACCAGCGCGCCCAAGGCGATGGCAGCAACCATGAGACCGACGAATGGCGACCGCATCCTGTAGAATCTCGAGGACAGTGATCCCAGAAACAATATGATGAGCACGACTTGAGCATAGATCCAACCGACGTAGACAGCCATGATGGCGAAACCGGGCTGGCAGAGCATCTCGAGCGAAAGGAGTACGCCATGCCAGACCTCCTGTCCCCACCACTTGGGCCCTGTCTTCATCCTGTGCATCATGACCTCCCCTCGTGCAAGACGCCGGGAGATGGCCGTTTCGGTCCGGACTTCTGCAACAGATCGTCGGAATGCGGATCTTCTGACTTCGGGACACACCGTGTTCAGCAAGAGGGTAATGACAATGAGTATGATACTCAGGTAGAAGCCCCATGCAGGCCGAAGACTGTCGATAATCGCAGCACCTAAAAGGAAGCCGATACTGAGGGAACCAATCCAACACCATGTCCAGAGTCCGAGCCAGGCACCGAGTCCTCCTCCGTGTCTCCTGACATCGTGCTCGTCTACAACCTCCTGATGAGGGTTGCCACTCATCAGAGAAGCGCCGAAGAGGTCTGTCAACATGGAGTCAAAGTTCATGCTCGAGAACCCAAGCGAGATTCCCATCAGACTGCGGGGGATCAGCAACACCAATCTCTAGGCGGATATGTTCTGAAATCTCTGGGCATAGACCGCTAGTGCCTGTGGAAAGAGGAGTCCCAGGGACATGATGAGGCCGCCCAAAATATATGGCTTTCTGCCGTGGAGCAGGGGAAGTGGCCAGCAGAAGAATGTAGGCAAGGCCATCCCCAGAAAACATCCAACATTGCCGTAGACGGTTGCGTGCGTGGTGTCGAGAATGTAGTACTGGATGGAAGGGACGATACCGGCGTAGATGCCCAGAACCACTCCGGTCAGTGCCGTGCTTGTACACGCGACTATGGCCACAAACTGCTTGCGGGCGGGTGACCAGTCCCGTGCGATGGGTTGTCGTCGATGTGACTTGGGCAGGTTGAAAGCCCGGACGCCAGGCAAACTGACATGAGATTTGTTCCGAAGGCTAATGCCTCGACCGTGGCGTATTCCGCGGCCTGCAGCATCATCGTCCGGAAGATCTCCGTCGTTGCTCCCCTCTCCTGCCCGTCGGTTCGCCAACCTGGTGCGGATCGAGCCATCTCCCTTGCGCGGCGTACCGTACTGGGCAATGAAATCTATGACATCTGGCCCGTCGGATGACTCTTCGGGTGTGTTGATTCCTGGGCATGCATGGAAAGGCTCGGGTGCGGGTTGTTGACGACGAGTTGCTCGTGGCATGCTTGATGAACGCACAGGGATTCGACGAACCTCGTTTTCGGGCAATACCAAACAAGCCTCATCTGTGCAGGGTACACAGTTCCCGCAATCTGTTTGCGTTGTCGGGGCCAGCATCGGTTTTGGCATTGACGGCTGTGAGTTTTGGTGGCCAACCAGCTCACGTAGGCAGGGATGAGCCGGCATCGGCAGTGTGGCAGCTCGACCGTACTTGCGCTTTGTCAAGTCATCAAGATCTTCCAGGTCAATAGTCTCCAGATGTGTATGTGTGTCGTCGTTTGGGAGGGTCCTGGCCCCACGGGTCTCGGGGTTCGAGAGCAACGGTGACTTCACCGAGTCTTGCTGCGTGGCCTCCTGATGATCAACAATCTGGCAAGCTACCGCAAGAGCTTCATCCAGTAGACGCTCCATCTCATTGACGGCGTGCTTGAAGGCGCCGGGTTCGATTTTCGATGGAGGTAACGTGGATTCACGTGTCAAACTGCGGGGGGACATAGATCTTCGAGCAGACGAGATGGGAAGCGGCTCAGTGCTCTCGTTGCTGTCTCTTCCGCGCGGCATACTTTCGGCTCGTCCAGGACGCTCAGTCAACGCTGCACTGTATCCATCACGGTTGCGCAGTAAATCTCGGAGCCATTTCGCTGTGCGTCTGTAATCGAGAGCTGCACCCTTGGTGGCCGTGGATTTGGTGGCAGGAGATGCATGCACTTGTTCATTGTGTTCATCGTTATGGAGCGAATCGTCTGACCCGATAGCGAAGTATTTTTCCTGGCTTGATACATCTGCGTCATCGTGCAATGGCTGTACCTTGGACACGTGTTGGTGGTCTAGGCAGGGTACGCTTACTCCAGAGACTTCGAGTTGGTGATATGCTGTTGCTTCGGTGCGTCCGTCTGGAGGGGTAACAGACACCTTTCGTGAGACGTTTTCCGGAACAAGAGCAGTTTGCACGTCTGGGCTGTCTTCACCGCTAGAAGTCTCCATAGAGGTCTGGGCGTCAGAAACGTGCTCTTCCTCCCTCGAGGCGTCAAAGGGAGCAACTTTTGACACAGCTGGGTGGCTTTGCTGCCCCTGGTTGATATTCTCGTGATGGTAGAAGGGCTTGAGGTCAGCAGCTGGTCGAACCTTTGTGGCACGGCTGTGCTCAGCGTGCTTTGGAATTTCTATGGGTATGGTTGTAGGGCAAAGGTCGTCCCCAGTCAGTGTGCGCTGTACCTGAACCAACAAGATCTCAGGATCTGAAGATGTAGACGATACAATTCCCGAGTCTGTGGGTGGGAGCGATGTCTGTTGAGCGAGCTGTCCTGACGTGCCGGCGTCGCAAAAGTCTGCGCCCTTCAGAAGCCCGGGATGCTGCACCTTTCTGTGGGATTGTGTAGTGTGGAGTGCTGGGTCGATGCATGGCCGCTCCTGTTGATCGTATGGGTGTCTGGGAGGCCCGATAGGAATCCGGTCAGGAGACGGTGATTCTGTAGCGCGGAGCGAGCGCGCACTTTCGTCTGCTACCGTAGGTTTCGCTTCGGACGTGACTGGCGAATGCGCACGCAGGAACGGAACCGTATCGGTAGAGGGCTCTCGACTCAGAATAGGGGGAACAGGAAGATCTCGGTCTACGTCCATGGCCCGGCCGGGCTGGGTCTTGAGCAGCGCATGTCGATGGCCGGCGGCAGATTTTGAAGTTGAGGATAGGGTCGAGGCCATGCCTTTTCCTGGGGCCAGAACAACTGTCTCCTCAAATGATGGGCGGGTACTCGGGGTGGGCGTGTTGTCGAAGTCGCCTGCCACTATTTCTGTTCCAGAAACTTCTGGCCGAGCCGCAGCAGCTCTGTTGAAATTGAGATATTGTGCAAACATTTGACGTTTGGTGCCGACCGGGTTTGGAAGAGTTTCGACGGTGGGGACAGAGGGGGCGTCTGGAATGCCTGCGCTCAGGAGAGGCGTATCGTCAGAAACGACCGTCTTGACGGAAGGCGTCGAAGAGCTGGATTCTGACTTGTTGGCAGTGATGGTGAGCTCCTCGGCAGAGCTGTAGCTGCGGGACTTGAACCGTCGATGGACAGAGAGGAGGGGGTCTGTCAGGTGCTGGATCTCGATGGAAGGCGTCAGAGATCGGTGCCTCGAGGCCTGCGACATGGGAGCTAGCAGAAGCCACCCATGAGAGAGGACTCGGGCTTGTTCGTTTCGAACTAAAGATGCTGGTACTATGTTGGTGTGGAGGGATGGAGAGGGGGAGGATTATACAGAAGCAGATACAGAAGCAGATACAGAAGCTGGGCCAGACTTTTGTTGAGAGAAGCGAGGCTGAACCCGAGGTAAGAGTCCATGAGCTACCCACCTACCTACCTGCCTGCCTTGCCTCACCTTGGGACATACATAGGTACCTAGGTGGGTACAGAAGGAGAGCAGACAAAGCGCAGGACGGAAGCAGGTGCAGTCTGGGGGCCCTACGCAGCTTCCATCTGTCAGACGCGTGCCACGAGTGATGTTTCCATCGGTGCCCAGAGTACAGAAAGCAGCAGCACCAGGCAATCCCTGAGGTTGCAAGCCATGGAGATGCAAGGTTGCCAACAGAGGCCGTCAAAAAAAAAAAAAAAAAAAAAAAAAAAAAAAAGAGACGGCAAGCTTCTGGATGCAAGGGCGCAGGGTAGAAGGCGCATGGCGGCGGGACTGTGGCATCGAGCCCGACACACGACGATGGATGATCCTCTATTTCTTGAGGCAGTCTTGGTTACATGCTCTTGACTTTTGATCAATTGCGAATCGTATTTGTGTAGCATGGTGGTTTGAGGCACACGGCGTTAGTTGATGGCAAAAGTAGGTCGATGCACTGGCTCCAGGGCGAACCACTACCGAACGACAGTGAGAGCAGGTATCCGCCCTTTGCGGTGACATATCGACTTGCCCTTTCCCTCTGGCCAGCACATGGCGCGCGAGAGGGACTGGAAAGGAACTGGAAAGGGACTGAAGAGGGACTGAGTTGAGCATATACGTTTTTCCGCCGAGCACTTCGTGTCCACGAGTCTGCTTGTACGTGTGTAGGGATACCAATCTGGCAACTGGACACAGACATGTGGGGAAAACCTGGGGTGGTACTGACTGATTACTAGCCCCCCCCCCTCCACATGCCTCGGCTCAAACTGGCTACAACTCACCACCCTCCGGCACAGTGTCGTCGAGGGACCCTTCGCCGACCTCTTGTCATCGCACCGCGCGGATCAGCCAGCCAATCTCACTCGCCGCTTCTCCTCAAGACCTCTCGTTCCATCTGTACATTTCGGCATCTCGACCATCTTGGCAGGAAAACAATCCCCCCGTATCATTCAGCCGGCTCGATACCCCTTGCCCGCCGCCGCCACCGCTGCCGCAAGAGAAACACAGCAGCCCAGCAGCCCAGCAGCCCAGCAGCCCAGCAGCCCAGCAGCCCAGCAGCCCAGCACCATGGCGCTCCAAGACTACAAGTTTACGCACTTTCTCGTGTCGTCGCCGACGCCGTTCGTCGCGCACGTCGAGATCATCCGGCCCAAGAAGCTCAACGCCTTCTCGGAGGAGGTCTGGCTCGAGTTCGGCCGGCTCTTCGACCGCCTGAGCCACGACCCCGAGGTCCGCGCCGTCGTCCTCTCGGGGGCCGGCGACCGCGCCTTCACGGCCGGCCTCGACGTGCAGTCGGCCGGCGAGGGCCTCACGGTCAGCGCCACCAAGGGCGCCGACGCCGCGCGCAACGCCGCCGTCCTGCGCCGCCACATTGCCGAGTTCCAGGCGTGCATCACGTCGATGGAGAAGTGCGAGAAGCGTGCGTCATGGTCCCCCCCTCCAGTGGTCCCCCCTTCTAGTGGTCCCCCCTTCTAGTGGTCCCCTTCCTCCCGTGGTCCCCTTCCTCTAGTGTCCCTGCTGCCGAACGCTGCTGACTTTGATTCTGTCTCGGCCAGCCGTCATCTGCGTCCTGCACGGCATCTCGCTGGGCCTCGCCATTGACATTGCCTGCTGCGCCGACGTGCGTCTGGCGGCGCGCGGCACGCGGCTCGCCGTCAAGGAGGTCGACATTGGCCTCGCCGCCGACATTGGCAGCCTCGCGCGGTTGCCGCGCATCGTCGGCAGCATGTCGTGGGTCAAGGACGTGTGCCTGTCGGCGCGGGACTTCTCGGCCGACGAGGCGCTGGCCGTCGGCTTTGTGAGCCGCGTGCTCGAGACCAAGGCGGCGGCCGTCGAGGCCGGCCTCGAGATGGCGGCGCGCCTCGCGACCAAGAGCCCCGTCGCCGTGCAGGGGACCAAGGAGCTCCTGAACTATGCCAAGGACAACACGATCGCGGACAGTGAGTGGCGTCACCCTTTGTTCTTTCTATTTGTGCCATCGTCCCGCTGCGGCGACTTGCCCTGGGGCTATCTGAACTCTGTGCTAACGGGTTGGGGCAGGCCTGCGGTACACGGGGGTCTGGAACGCGGCGGCGCTGCAGTCTGGCGACTTTGCGGCGGCGCTGCAGTCGGGGCTGACGAAGAAGCAGCCGCGGTTCGAGAAGCTCTAGGCGACTCGGTGTGTGTAATGCAATGCCCTTATGGAATGCCCTCATGGGATGCCCTCATGGAATGCCCTTATGGAATGCCCTCATGGGATGCCCTCATGGAATGCCCTCATGGGATGCCCTCATGGAATGCCCTTTTGCGATGCCCATCATGACGTGACCTCTCAGTGCCACAGATATCCATGTGTCATACCACTCTCCTTTTCCCATCCGTCGTCCGTCGTAGGTACCACGCCCGTCCACAGCTCGTGTGATCGGTAGGCGGTTGGGCTTTTCCGGCTTGTTTGTGTAGGGTTCATTCAGGTGGTCGTCGTCGGAACCAGGGGTAGTTGCCGGCCAGGTAGTCAGGGTCGCTTCACTCCGAGCCCGAGTCCTCGACGATCTGCTGCGTCTCCTTGAGGCGCTGGCGGGTTTCATGTCAGCGACGGCGGATACGGGCAAGACAGCACAGGGGAAAGAGCCAGGGGGGACGCACGTCGTCGAGGCGCCTCTTGAGTTCGCCGACCATGTTCTCCTTGACGACGACGCGCTGGTCGTCGAGGTCCTCAATGATGAAGTCGTGGTTGGACGAGTCAATGTTGACAATGATTGATTTGATGGAGGGATCGCACTCGACGAGGACGCCTGTGCTGTTAGCGGTCTGTCTGTCTGGCTGGCTGGCTGGCTGGCTGGCTGGCTGGCTGGCTGGCTGGCTGGCTGGCTGGCTAGATTGCTCGCTGGATGGCTGGCGGGATGGCTCGCTGGATGGCTCGCTGGCGAGGCAGGGGATCGTGGGCATCGTACCTCGGATGGCGCGTGGCATGGTGATGGCTGCACTCGAGACGGGCTGCAGGCGACGATGGAGGTTGTCGCGCTCAATGGCCGGTGGTGGATGGATGCTGTGCAGATGCTGTGCCGATGCTGGTACTTTCTGTGAGGTGCTTGTGGTTGCAGTTGCAGAGGCAGAGGCAAAAGGGCTAGACCTGGGTACCTAGGTAGGTAGGTACGTGGTAGGTAGCGAGTACGTACCGCGTAGGTACGTACTAGTGGAGCACACACTGCCGAGACGCTCGGCTTGGTGGGGAACCGGTGGGGCCGTGTGCGTGCCGTGCGACGCAACCTTGGCTCCGGCCTATCCGTCTGTTCTCTTCTGCTCGTCATGAGCAGACGATGCATCGTCTCGAGCAGACGTCTCGAGCAGACAATGGAACCGGGTCGGAGCACTGGCCTCGCAGGGCAGCCTTGGACTTGTGTTCCCGCTGTTGTAGGCAGGTGACCAAACATCTTCATGCACGCATCAAGCGAGCTGTGTGCTGTGCGGCCATGTGCTGTCTCGTACTCTATGGAATTACTACTGAAGCGAAGGTACCTTGCCCAAGACGGTCATCGATAAGAGAAATGCGTTCCCCACCCCCCTCTCTCTCTCTCCCCCTCCACCAAAACACCAGCTCGGCCAACAACGCGATACCCATCTTCATGACGTTACCGCTGAACTCGCGGCGCTAGTGAAAAAGCGCACATGCTCGCTTGGCCGTCGAGAACGAATAACGCATCACGCCCAGCCAGCCCCGAACCCCGACCGCTCGCTTCTGGCCTTTCCCACTCACTACTGCTCTAAAGCCCCGAGAGTGAGAGAGGGGGTTGCGTCTACCAAGACGTCGTCAGCAGGACGCTTGCGCCCTCGCTTGTTCTCGTTTGCCCATGTTTCCCTTCGTCCTGCCCCCGTCCGTCCCGCCCGTCGTCCTGCCCCCGCACGCACTGCCCGCCGGGCACCCGCGCTTGTTGCTCTTCAAAACTGGCCGACGCTGCCCTGCGCTGCCTGCGATCCCCATCTCGCCCACTCCTCCTCATCTTCCTCGGACGTCTCTTCACCCGTCGGCCAGGCCCGCCGCGTGCTTCACTGCCTCCTCAAAACACAAGCACAGACAAGGTACGCAGCACAGCCCGCTAGCAGCCCCGTCACTGGGCGCCGCCGTTCGGTAGCATCATCACTCGAGCCTGATTCGCCACGTTGTCGCCATCCTTCCACCCCCCGGCAGTCCACGCGGGGGACCACACGACCCCCTTTCGCCGAGCCCGGACGAGCTGAGCCACGCGTGGATGACGTGAAGGACAAACCGGGACAAACAGAACGAGTTCGCCCGCTCTGCACTGCCTAACCTAACCATCTTATCATACACTTTGGGCAGTGTTCCGCCGCCTTCCGAACAAAAAAACTTCTTTTTTTCCATCATTCCAAATCAAAGAAAAAGGCCTCGTTTGCTTTCCGACCTTTGCTAGGCAAGCCCCAAGTTATATCTTGTCACCAACACTCCATCCCAGGGACGCACATCCCAGAGACGCACATCCCAGAGACGCCACCACAACAACACCACACCACGCACGGGCGATCATCCCCAACGACCACCACAATGTCCCAACCCTCACAATCCTCCACCCTCCCCACAACCTCGGCCTCGGCCTCCCCAACCCCCACGGCGACCGGCGACCCAGACTCCTTCTTCAACTTCTCCGCCCCCGTCTCGTGGATCTTCATCCCCATCCTGCTCCTCGCCCTCGTCGCCGCCTCCCTCGCCTGCTTCACCCTCCGCCGTCGCCGCCGCCGCCGCCGCCACGGCACCCTTGGCAACGACCCCGAGACCAACAACCCCGCCGCCGCCGCCCTCGCCCGCGCCCGCGCCCGCGGCCGCCGCACCCGCCCCTGGGGCCCCACCCGCAGCAGCGAAGGCCTCAACGAGCTCGGCGAGGCCCCGCCCGCCTACGAGCCCAAGGCCCGGCCCGGCCAGTCCCTCACCCGCTCGACGACCGACGACGACCATCACGACGACGACGGCGGCGACGACGACTGTGGTCGCGGCGCCGTCGAGCTGCGCCACCTCGAGCGTGCTGGCGGTGCGTCCTCGCCGACGCAGCCCCGTCCCGTGGCCTCGCTGCACGCCGCTGGCGCTACGACTACGGCTGCTGCCACACCGACGACGACGACGACGACGACGACGACAGACCCCAACCTGCCGCCGCCCGACTATGATGCCGTGCAGGCTTCTGGTGGCGCCGCGGGCCCTCCGCCTCTGATTACGACGCCACTGCCTGCTGTGACGAGGCACTGAAGGAACCGTCTGTTTTTTCTCTGTTTTTTTTTTCTTTTCTTCTCTCTCCATCTGGGAAAGGGTGACGACATGATCTGAAGTCCTGCCTACCATGTGTAGTCTGGATACGGGCGTTCACGGATAGCGATGGCTTTTGATACCAGGTGTTCGACAGACAAAGGGGGGGTGTGGGTTTCATTTGTACGATGCTCATAACGGCAGTCACGGAGCGGAAGGCCACCGAGATGTAGATAGGACACGACGTATACCACACAATACCCACTCGATGGCAATCCAATGCGCAACAGGGGACGGCGAACCGCAAAAGACAGCCACATGCTTCTTATTGCACTCATCCTCCATATCTCTACACGTCTTTTTTCGTCTCCCCCGGTCACGATCCCTCAACCTCTTGTGCAATCCTTCCACTGTTGCAGCCATCAACGTCGGGGTTTCCCTTGCCTGGCAACCACTTGACTGCACGCATGGGCTTGAACCAACGCCGGCGCCATGTCCCCTTCAAGTCAAAACCAAAGGGGACAGCCACGAAAAAGAAAAACACAAAAAAAAACAGAAGACTATGCTAGAACACCCTCGGCTGGCAAGGAACGTGAGTGGGGTGGCACGTGGCCAAGCTCGCCCTACTTTCTCCCATCGCACCACCCGTCTATAAAAATGATCCATGATCGCGTGAGCACCCCAAAATCCTGGGCCTCAATCGGCCAGAGAGGCAAGAGAGAAGAAGAGTACAGCCCCACGGCACGACAAATGGCAAGAGGAAGCATTACAATGCATTAAAAACCCCGGACCATCCCGTCCGCTTCACCTACGTATCACGCACCCTTCGTGTCCTCCAGCGTTTGCGCAAGCTTGACTGCGAGCTCTGGCGTCTTGACTTGCACCATCCACGTCTCCAGACCATCTCCCGTCTCATTCGATGTCATCAGCTTCACGTACTTGGTCTGCCCCTTGTAGGTCTCGCTCGGCAGCAGGCTGCGGTTGAAGACGACGTGCCCCCGCGGTTCGGCACGCAGAAGCATGCGCACGGCGCCCGTCGTCTTGTGCTTGAGGAGGCGGAACGGGCCCACCCCCTTGGTCGACCAGGGGCTCTTGTTCTTGGCGGCGCCCTCGTCATCGCTTTCCGCCTGCCCGGGAGGCACGAACTTCATAATCTTGGCCCTGATCTCGTACACGACAGTCTCGTCCTCCTCGCCGGGGCCGCCCTCCGTCAGGGTGATTTGCTCGTGTGGCTTCTCAGAATCGTCGCCCTCGGCGCCAGGCGCTCCCTGGCTTGCTTCGGGGCCGGTTGCTGATGTCTTTTCTCGGTCAGCGGTCGGCTCGGGGGTTCCGGAGGCTGGCGTCGTGGCTAGGCTCGACGCGCCGCCAAAATTGAAGGGTGAATTGGTACCTGTAGTAGACGCACCCGCGCCGGGGGGCTGCAGGTTACCAAACACGGAGCCGCCGGGCTGGGTGGGCTTGGGCGCAAACATGTTGTCGGCCTGGTTCGGGGGCTGAGGGGATGCTGAAGTGAAGTTGAGCGACGGCGTGGACGCGCCGTTGCCGCCAAAGTTGAACATGCCCGCGTTGGTGGTCGCGGATGCGGGCTGTGCGGGCTGCGAGGCGCCGAATTGGAAGGGCGAGTTGGCCGATGCGACGGCAGGCGATGTGCCGCCGGCGCCAAACTGGAAGGGCGAAGCGTTCCCGGACGTGGGGGCTGCCGGGGCTGAGGATCCTGCGCCAAAGTTGAACATGCCACCGGATGGGGCAGGCGACGGCGCCGCCGCCGCTGCCGCCCCGTTGCTGCCGAAGCTGAACGGGTTGTTGAAAGATGCCGCGCCGCTGTCGCCACCGCTGCCGAATGTGAAGGAAGAGTTTGCGGACGCTTGTCCTTGAGGCTGGGACGCGGCCCCGAACAGGTTGCCCGCAGGAGCGCTCGACGCGCCGCCAAAGCTGAACGGCGTCGTCGACGACGGCTCGGCGGAGGCGCCACCAAAGGCCTTCTTGGCCGGCGGCTCACCCGACTTGTCGTCCTGCTTCATCGGGCTGCCGCCGAACATGGGAGTGCTGGAGGCGGCAGGTGGTGAGAGGGTCTTGGAGGCGGCGCCGAAGAGGTTGTTCGTCTGGGAGGGCGCGGCGTCACCCGCGCTAGCAGCACCGAAGGTGAAGGGTTTGGCGGTGCCGGCGCCGGCGCCAAAGCTGGGAGGAGGCGTGGGTGTCGTGGGCTTGCTGAAGAGGCTGGAGGCGCCGTTGCTTCCGGCATCGCTGCCCGTCGACGGTTTCGCACCGAAGAGGCTCGAGGCGTTGGCATTCGTTTGCGACGACGATCCGAAGAGGCTCGACGCGTTCGCAGTCGGCTGAGACGACGAACCGAAGAGCGTCGAGGGCGCCGAACCGGCGGCGGACCCGAAAAGGTTGGACTTGGGCGGCTCGGCCGCAGGTGTCGCGTTGGAACCGGCAGGCTTGCTGGATCCTCCAAACAGAGTGGACGACTCCAAGACCGAGTCCTTTGGCTTGTCCTGCGTGCCAAACAGGCTGGACGCCGGGGGCGTGGAGGCCTTGGTCTCGTCGGCCTTGGGGGCACCAAAGGTGAAGGTAGGTGTCGCAGTCTTGGTGGCTGACTCGACGCTGGGCTTTGGCTGGAACAGGGACGAAGCGCTGGCAGGTTCGGCTGGCTTGGGAGCGAACCCGCCAAAGATTGGCTTGGGTGCAGGCTGGGCGTCGTTCTCCTTGTCGGACTCGCCCGACTTGTCTGGTTCCGCTGACGCAGACTTGGCCGGGGCCGGCTGATCCTTGGCCGGGGCGTCCTGCTGCTTTGGCGCTCCAAACAGGCTGGAGGCGGGAGACGGGGTCGACTTGGCCGCGCCGAAGAGCGAGCTTCCGTTGGTGGTCGAGCTACCAAAGATGTGGCCCGCGGCGCCAGCCGGGGCAGCAGCACCAGCCGGGGCAGCGGCACCAAACTTGATCGGCGTGTCGGGCGTCCAGGTGGCATTGACTGGTGCAGCAGGAGCTTCCTTGACCGGGCTGGCAGCCCTGGCCTCGGTTGCGGCGCTGGAGGGCTCGATGCTCTTGCTTGTCTCGACAGAGCCCGCGCGCACAGGTTCCCCGGTCTGGTCCTTGGTGACGCGATCGAACAGGCTTCGCCCCGGCGTGGATTCCCTAGACGCGGCGGCCGAGGGCGCGCTCGGGAAGAGAGACTTTTGCGGCGCAAAGAGGCTGCTCGCCGGTTGCGACGACGGCGTGTCGG
Organism: Verticillium nonalfalfae; assembly: GCF_003724135.2. Lineage (NCBI taxonomy): Eukaryota > Fungi > Ascomycota > Sordariomycetes > Glomerellales > Plectosphaerellaceae > Verticillium > Verticillium nonalfalfae. Next base: position 6,089 of record NW_021167355.1, on the reverse strand, counting down.
CCCCGCCGCTGGCGACGACGCTGGGCTCGTCGCTCTGGCGACCGGTATCCTGCGTGTCGGCCTCGTCCTCTTCCGAGTCTGACTCGCTTTCAGCGTCAGCATCCACTCCACTATTCTTCGCGCTCGTGTCGGAGAGGTATCCAAAGATGTTCCCCGGGCCTTCGGATTGTTTCAGATTCTCAAAGACGGAACGAGCCGCAGCAACGTCGGCGGGCTTGGAGACGGGAGCAAAGGGGTTCGGCATTGGTGCCGAAGCGGGTGCGGATGACTGCGTCGTACCTTGAGGGGGTGTCGAGCTCGTCGATGGCTTGTTGTTGAAAGCGCTCTCGAACATGGATCTCGTGGCGGAGGGCGTTGACGACTTCTGCTGCTTGGAAGGCTGGCTTTCCTCGGCCTCGTTGCTGACAGAAGCCTTCCTCTTGTTGTTGCTCGGGGCAGGCGTGGCCGAGGGAGCCTCATTCTTGTCGAAGGCGCGCTTCTTGTTCGCCGAGAGCGGTGCCGCGGACGAAGATGCGTCGGCCGACCTCAAGTCATCGTCGGCCTTGCGCTTCGAGGCGCCCGACTTGGCGCCATTCTGCTTGACCGGCGTGGAAGCGCCTTCCTCTTCGTCGGGCAGGCCGTGCGCAGCCCGCCATTTTCGGAGAACGTCACCCGAGGGCTTGACGTTTTTGAATTCGTAGAGACCATACCGCAGCATGATCAGGCTCCTGCTCTTCTCAAACTCCTTGGCAAAGTTCATAATGTTCAGCTTCCAGTCCTTCTTCGCAAACACCTCATTTGCCGAATGCTTCAGACGGCGCAGATCGAGAATGCAGAAGAGCTGACGGCGCTGCAGGTCGTCATACTCGCGAGGAACGTATTCCTGGAGAAACTGATCGGCGTAGACGGTGCCCTTCGAGTCGAGATGCGAGGGCACCTTCTTGGCGAGAGCCTCGCCCGAGAGCTCAGGCGGAGGGGAGGGGATGCGCATGGTGAAGAGCTCTGCCGACGCGGACTTGGCCATCATGCCGCGCGGTGTCGCCTGCGCTGTCACGTCCCGGTAGACCTTTTGAGAGACGGGGGTACCGCCAGGCGCGAAGACCTTGGTCCTCGTGTCGGCTGGCAGCTTGGGAGCAAAGGGCGTCGTGGAGGAGTTGTTGCTGATGGAGGAGGATCGGAAAATGTTGCGCGAGGCCGAGACGGATGAAGAGTGGCTGTCGAAGGTGCCCGTCGACGGCTCATCGCGGTGGAGGGTCTTGCGCGACGGCGCAGTCTGGGGGGTGGACAGGCGCTTGTTGGGATTGAGAGGTGACGCCTGGTAGACGCGGTTCGTGGCAAACTTGAGGCCCGGGCGGCTACGCGGCGTAGCGTTGTGATCCATGATGAAGGATGGGACCTGCCTGCTGGAGGTGTGAGGAGGAGAGAAGGGGATGGAGGGAGGCAGAGAAGGGTGACAAAGGAGGCGTGCGTTGACGGGCGAGTTGTGTGGGATCGTCGAGTACGAAGGAAGGACCGAGATCGGGATCGGAATCAAGATCGGAATCAAGATCGGGTCGCGTCAAGAGTGGCGCTCCGCCTTGGGTACACACGCGGACGGAAGAAAAGGGTGATGCGCGGTCGTCGTGATGGAAAGGGTAGGGAAGTAGGTAGTAGGAAGGAACAAGAAGAGTCGACACGGTGCAGGAAACGCGTGTATCACCGAGAAAGGGTGGTGGAGAGAAGAGTAAACATCCAAAACTCGGCAGCGATACGTGTGTTCAGAAGGCCATCGATGGAAAGAAGGGGGAGAGGAACGGAACCCTTTGACGAGGCTTCGAAGAAGACCGGGTGTCGTCGCGAGATGGGCTTTCGTTGAAGAGGTCCCTTAGGGGCGTGGAATCGGGGACGGCGACGTGGGCTCAGGTTTTGGAGGAAGGTGGTTTTTTTGGCGCCAGTGGTCCAGGCTGACTGTGAATCGAGCGTGCTTGGTTGGACCTCCCTTGGGCCTTGGACTGGGTGAAAGGGAAAAAAAAAAGCAGGGGGGGGCGGGCAACTGCTTGTGGGTCTGGGAAGCTCCTGCTTCCTACTTTATTACATGGCACTGGGCATCCGTTCTTGCCTGCCATCATCCAACCAAAGCTCTTGCCCAGTCTACTGCCGCCTGAGGCAGCATCGCTTGATTTCGGCAGGGCCCGATTCGGCAGGGCCCATACAGCGGTCAATCATTAATCCGTCAAGTTCTGTGAAACAGGCGGCAACGGTCTGGGCTCCATGACAGCGGTCGCCAGCTGCCGCAAGCGTCGTGATGCAGGCAAGGTGCCTGAGTCCTCCGACATGCTTTGGGACCTGCATCGCATCACGCCCACGCGGCGCCTCTGCACCGAGGTCTCCCTACATAGAATGGGTGAGGCAGAGAATGAGCCACATGTCGTCACGCCCATGTCGCCCGCCAGCGCCAGGCGACGTACACGACCAAGGCATCACCAGGTGATCAACACTTATCTTGTCATTCCAGCTTCAGACTATACGTCGCACATGCTTTCGTGCGTCTGCAACGGCACCGGCCCGCCATCCCCACGGCCTCTTCAGGGAACAACAAGACCACGGTAGTGTACATGGGAAGGGTATCCCGCCGAGAGCACGGCGATCCCAAGCGCAACTCCAGGTCCCCCGGCACGCGGCGCGCGCGTGCCCCACTCTCTCTCTCTCTCTCTCTCTCTCTCTGTCTCTCTCTGTCTCTCTCTCCTCGCTTCGCCTGCCGTCTCGACATGTTCCTCTCCCGCCTGGTCGCCGCCCCGGCCGGACAACATATGATCAAGCATTTACAGCTTGGACTTGGTCTGGGCCTTCTTGAGGATGGGCTCCATCTTGGTGGCCTTCATGACGTCGCCCTTGATCTTGAGCTTGCCGGACATGAAGAGCTTCTGGGCATTGGCCTTGCCGGCGACGAGCGAGGCAAAGTCGGTGTCGGACAGGGACAGCGTGACGGTGGGCTTGGAAGGCAGGCCCTTTTGCACGGTGCCCGTCTCCTTGAGGTCAATGTGCCAGCTGTCCGTCTCGCCGGCCGAGTTCTTGAGGGTGAAGGCGAAGACGGCGTTGCCCTGCTTGATGGCGTCCTTGCGGTCGGCCTCGCTGCTGAGGGCCGAGTTGATGGCGTCAAAGGCGGCCGAGGAGGGGAACTTGGCTGCGAAGGGGGGGGCGAATGCGCGTTAGCGGCGGTTGATCTGGCGGAGGACGAATGCGGTTGCCCTTGGGCCATGGTGGAGGGAACAAGCTTTCAAGAACCCGGACGAACCGGACTCTGGAGAGGGGGGGGGGGGGGGAGGCTGGTGTGCTTACCGTTGGCGAGAGACATGTCTGCGGTGGTTGGAACTGGTAGATTGGTCTGTGGGTTTTGCTAAGAATCGGTGGGGAGTCAAGCAGAGCAGAGTAAAAAAGGAAGCAAGCAGAGTCTGGGGAAATGCGGAGGACAGATGTTATAATGAGGGTTGATACGGCAGCCAGAGTCGAATGCAACAACAGGTGGTGACGATTCCTGTCGCATGTGAACCTCGGTCCCCCGTCAGCACGGGCTCGCGGCTCCCCATTGGACACGGCCGTGAGCACGAGCGAGCGGAAGGAGCACAAGGAAGCAAAGAAGTGGCAGTGCACGGACCACTGGCCACCATTTTGCGGGATCCCCGCATCCGCCGCGTCAAGTCACGTGCTTCATACGGTCACGTGTTGATCTCCTAGACATGTGAAGGCCGAGCCAGAGTGGATGCGTCCGAGCTGTCTGTGCCTCTGTCGATGCATCCATCAGCTAGCTTTCCCGAGTCAGCAATCTCACACACGGGTCGGACTACACCAAGTCGGCATTGACTACCGAGAAATGTCCAGTGTCTTGATCCAGCTCAGCGAGGTCCGGCTTTGCATAGAGACGTTTCGCAGCAAAACCGGGTCAATACCATCTCGGACCATGACCGATGCCAGATGACAAGAAAGGCGTCACCTCCAAAATACACGGGACAGGCCCGTTGGAGTACAACGGCCACAGACCCCCCAAGGAACCCCAAGTTGGAGTCTTACAAGGCGCAACCCCACCGGTGCACCCTCCCTGCCGACGTCGGCCAGCGTCGGAACCCCCTCCACCACACAGTCACTACTCCAACTCGTCACTGTCGCTCTCACCACCTGATATATCACGCCTCACGTACCCTTCCTCCACGCCATACACTAGTTCCATTTCCCATAGTATACCAAAGAAAAACATCATGAGAACGGCCCTCCGAACGTTGACAGCATTGACAAGATCGTATCAAAATCCGGCCCAAAACTTGCTCAGCACGCCGCGACTAGGCAGCCTCCTCAGCACCAGGCTTAGCAGCACCACCAATACATCAAAAATGGCCTCGTCGATCCTCAAGAAGCCCGTCAAGCTGGCGTGCGTGCAAATCGCCGCGGGCGCTGACAAGCAGGCGAACCTCGACCTCGCCGCCTCGCGCGTGCGGGCCGCCGCCGCCGATGGCGCCAAGATCATCGTGCTTCCCGAGTGCTTCAACTCGCTCTACGGCTGCGACTTTTTCCCGCGCTATGCCGAGGCGCTGCTGCCGTCGCCGCCGCCGAAGGAGCAGTCGCCCTCGTTTCATGCGCTCGCCGCCATGGCCGCCGAGACAAAGACCTACCTCGTCGGCGGTTCGATCCCAGAGCTCGTCGAGGAACAGGGGCCCGACGGCGTCGTCAAGCGGTACTACAACACGAGTCTGACGTTTGGCCCCGACGGCGGGCTGCTGGCGACGCATCGCAAGACGCACCTCTTCGACATTGACATTCCCGGCAAGATCACGTTCCGCGAGTCGGACGTGCTGAGTCCCGGCAACAAGGTGACAATTGTCGACCTGCCCGAGTACGGCAAGGTGGCCGTGGCCATCTGCTACGACGTGCGGTTCCCCGAGATGGCGACCGTCGCGGCGCGCCGGGGGTGCTTCGCCCTCGTGTACCCGGGTGCCTTTAACCTGACGACGGGGCCGATGCACTGGAAGCTGCTGGCGCAGGGCCGGGCGCTCGACAACCAGATCTACGTCGCCATGTGCAGCCCCGCGCGGGACCCGGACGGGCCATACCAGGCGTGGGGTCACAGCATGATCGTCGACCCGCTGGCCCAGGTCGTGGCCGAGACGGACGAGAAGGAGTCGACGGTCGTGTGGGAGCTTGACGGCGCCAAGATTGAGGAGGTGCGGAAGAACATTCCCTTGACGACACAGAGGCGGTTCGATGTGTACCCCGACGTGAGCAAGGGCGACGTCAAGTACGAAGAGCCAGGGCAGCCGGGATCGTAAGCTGGGAGAAAGCGTATCGCGCGGCTCCCGTCGTGAATTCATCACATCGTTTCCACATCATCGCTTCCTGCAGTCCGTCACAGTGGTTGAATATGCACCCGACAGTCATGACGGTGGCGGCGGCATCCGGTGACTCTGCTCCGGATCCGGCTTCTCTCGGATGGGCCCGGGCCCCGCTTCTTCGGTTGTGGTTTTGCTTCGCCTTGCCATCCCCTCGTCTTTGTTTCGTCCTGCCTTTGCCTTGTTTCCTTGCGCCTGGTGATGTACATGTATCCCGACCCAAAGCACTGCTCGCAGTAGACCAATGTTGCTGAACAGCCTGCCTTCTCGCTCATGCTGTCAAGCAGAACCGCGTCGGCCCAAGTCTCGGCAGACGGCAAAACGGGTCCAGCAAAGGGCGCACAGTTGCTTACTGATCGGGCGTCCTGTTCTTCATCAGCCGATTGCCGTGCCGTGATTGCTAAGCAAAGAGAGAGAGAGAGAGAGAGAGAGACAGAGAGATAGAGCAGCAGAAAAATCCCCATCTCTTCGACGCCTTTTCTCTGACCCCACCTGCCGCTTGCTGCTCACCCCACGTTCGGAGCTCTGTCTCTCTGCGGGAACCTACCTGACTGGCTTTGCCTTACCCTGAAAGTAACTCAAGGCTACCAAGTCATTATTGAGCCACTGGGCCCACGGCCGGAAGCAGAAATCTTCAATCCCATCTCCGCAACCCAGACAAACAACGCTCCCCATCAACCTTTTGCCTGGCAACTTTCCCCCACGAGACCATCGTCGTGCAACCAGTGCAGAGACCTGCTCGTGTCATTGATC